>NC_133900.1:53454317-53596817 GCF_964199755.1 Larus michahellis | reverse complement strand
GTGAAGCACTCCAAGATGATTTTAAAACTCACCAGCTGCACTAAGAGTCTATGTTAACAGGGTGCAAGGAACTAAAATTGCACATAAGCAGAGCTAACGGGTTTATTAGGGATATGCTGATCATACCTATATTCGCAGAAATACCCCAAGCTGATTTAAAGGAATACAAAAAAATCCCCAACCTTTCCTTTTACTTTGCAGAGAGGAAACACAGAGGAAAAAAACCATAAAATTATTTAATATGTCTGTCTCAAGAGACAAAGAGATTACTGTCATCACTACTCTGCTCACCGGTGATTGCACATGTGCACGCGTGGGTGTATGTCTGTGCGTGTTTCTGCCTATTTAAAAAAAAAAAAAGAGAGAATGGAACAGAGTAAGAGAAAATGAAAGAAAAATCTCTTGGGACCCAATTCAAAACATTAGTTAAAAACGTTTCTGATTTTCAGTACTTGAGTCTTCTCTATATGGCTATAGTCCATAGTGGAACAAGGAACCAATCCCAGATAGTGGATAGTTCCTTTAGGAGCTGCCAAAAAGAAAAAATCCCTGCCTTTAATCACTGGCAGGATTGGCACAAGCCACACTCTGAAAGCTAAGATACTAAGTCAAATGTAAGAATAATTTGCTGACTTCACTTTTAGCAAAAGCATACCCAAGTTAGCGGTTCTGGGTAACATTTGCATCAGGGGTGCAATTTAAGTGTCACGGAGGATAAAATAAGTAAGAGGGTCTGATGGAAAAACTGATTCATTGAATCATAAATTTGTGAAAGTTTACAGTGAATAAATGTCAAAGATAATTTTTTTTGGCTAGTCTAAACTGTACCACCTGTTAAGATTTAAAACACCGACTGCCCGGTGATGTTAAGTCTTGGAGTTTAAGCATAACAAGGATCGCTCTGAATAATCAGTTCAGGTCAATAATAAGACATCATTCACAGTGGCGTCATGGTGCAGCTTGAGGCCATGCTAAGCCTACCCTACCTTGCCTGAAAGATATATGCTTCTGAATAGCAAAACTGACAACTATGCGATCATCCAAACTTCTGCAGGGCAGTTGTCAGTGCAGAAGGACCACTTCGTGCTTTCAGTTCTTTAATGTCTCCCTACTTAACACAAAATATTCTACTGGGTGAATAATCTGAAACCGACGCTTCTAGCTTTCAAAAACACCACCACCACAGCTGGCAATAATGATTTTCCCAAAACCATTTTCCCCAAACCAAACCATATCTACAGTTAGTAACATACCTGTTCGTGGCAACATCACAAGTAATTTGTAGCACACAGCTTTGGAAACCTCTTGAGATGAGCTAAATATATCATCCTGTTTGTATTAGCACTTTGCCTTCACACAAAGCAAGCGAGAAAAGGGGTAAACTGGAGATCACAGATTAGCCATCCCAGACCAGGATTAGTCTGTCCCAGGGCCCACCCACATAAGAACAGACCTGAATTTTCTCATGAAAACTTCAATGTAATTCTGTTGCTGGGTGCGCAGGTTTTGAGCATCCTGTGCTTTTAAAATGAACACTCTTTATTAATTTTTCATCGTGAAAGATTTAAAAAAAAAAAAAAAAAGTACTAATTTGTTCCTTACCCTTGTTTTACAGGTGATGCACAGGAACGCTCCCTGTGGTCCTGAACATTGGGGAGGCCGTTAGCTGTGCCCGAGGTCTCGCTTTCAGTAGCATCTAACAACTGAATAAGAGATGTGAAGAAGAGAAAGCTTGTTACTCTTTTGGAAAATCAATAGACCCCATGCTGAATAACTTGTCTTCATGTTTGAGCCCAAAGCCTAATCTTTACAGTCGGTTGCCTATAACCATCTAAATCCTTAGTCACCCACATACCTATTTTTTGCACCGTAGTGCTAATTCAGTAATGAGACTGGCATCAAGCTAGCATTAATGTGCCTGAGCCACACAATCAAATAAATTTCACTTTAAGCTCCCTAGGTCTGAAAAATGAGTCCCAAAATGAGTTCAGTTTGCCGGCGCCCCATGGCCTAGGATGTGTATTAGCTGTTGGCAGCAAAAAACCATGCCATTTCCAGTTTATGCAGCCTTCAGTGGTACCTGCACTCACCCTCACTGAGTTGAGCTAAAACTTAGAATGATATGCGCATTCCCCCATCACCTGTGAAGCTGGCAGCTCGTAACCTATGTCCCTGCTACCTCTGAGACAGAAAATGTGTATGATGGCACTGCACATGCAAATGCGTGCAGAAGTGTGCAGATGCCAGTCTGGAAGTGTAATTTATCTGGTTGTTTTATTCCCGATATCCTTATCACTTGCTATCTCTGTGTATCATGCACAGAGCATCTTTCACTTCTTTGTCTGGATCCTCAATGTATGGATCTCCTTTATTCAAAGGTACAATTTAACTTCAGAATTTCACGTTTGCAGCAGCTATTTCCCCTTGTACTGTCCTGTCCTCTGCAATGAATACGTGGTGTTAATTACCGGGAATTGCAGCTCTTGAATTCATGGGATAATTGATAATACCTGCATGCAGAAAATCCCCATCGTGGTGTTTTAAAAGATTCAGTTAATTAGCCCTGTGTCTGAGAGATCAGGCATTAACCATTTGCCTTAGGACTCCTCCTTCAGGCTTTTTCAGAAACCTCTGTTATTTAGCTTTTAGGGGTGATTAGTACAGAGAAAGCCAAGGGAGGAAGGCTGCGTGTGAGATGTTGTCGCAGGGGAATAAGGAGCCCTTTGTCCTGTCATGAACTATCCTAACAAAACATTCAAATAGGGTTTAATCACTGCAGTGGTCTGCTCACATGGCTCTTAGGGTTAGATACCCCCATAAATCATGCATAGCTTGGAGACTAGGGTGTCTTAAAGTTGTTCACAGCTGATTCTCCACTGTGTACAGCAGATTGAGATCACTTATTGCTTTCCATGAGCTTTTTGGTGCAGCCACTCTGGCTCCTGTCTTTCATTCTTGAAAACCCAGCAAACCACAGAAAATAGGTCAAGAGTCCTTGCCTTATAAGCTCTGGTTTGGGTGAAGTACGCTAGCAGCTAAAAGCAGAATAATTTTATTACTGATCTTATAGCTTATGTTTGATTAGATACGAGTAGGGGGGAAAGGAATGATCATCACTTTTTTAATGTTACAAGGAATCAAAATCAATTTTCTTTCAGATTCCTTTTTGCACTGGATATTCTGCCTAAAGATGGGTTTAATCAATTTTTTAAACAAGCAAGACTACTTCAAGTATACCGATACCCAGTGATTAGTTTTGAGCTTTTTAATGGTACAGTTATCAGTCATGAAATTCCCATCAGCACACTAATGTGCTTCAGCCATGGCCTGGGGAGTAAGTCTAAGGAAATGAGAGGGTACTTTGTAGTTTTGTTTCTTCTGTGATAGTCACAGAGGTTGTTTGGGGTGGAATATATGACATAAACAACAGCCCAAGGAATTGTATTGAAATTATTAAATTTCTTTCCAGATGCGCAATGAAACAGCCACAGTTAAGCACAAAGAGCAGAACCGTAACCGCTCCTGGCTGCACTTGAGCTGGTACTTTCAAAGCAAAATGCTCAATACTGAATTTTTGAGACACCTGATTTGCCAGCCATGGAAAACTGACCATGACCCAGCACTCACAAAAGTCAATGCCTTCGAGTGTAAATTGTGAAGATTTCACAAAAAACGCAATTCATTTCACAGGGATCACAAAATTCAGTCTGAGCCCACTCTTGCCTTTCAGAATGCATTTCTGCATATGGTTCCTCCAGAGATCTCCGCTTCCTCTTCAGGTATTTATTAGTCAAGAAAAATACAACAAAAAGTGAACAAAGTAATAAAAAGTAATCACTGGTAAAAACCAACTGTTTCAAGTATACAACTCTGTTACAAAAGCTTCCATATCTTAAAAAAATAAAATCAAATGGTACTGTCTGAAAGATACAGGTCAATGTAGAAATATTTAATGGAGAAGAATTCATTTCATAATGAAGTTATGGGTGATTTTTCTACACATGAAACATGCAGCACTATATCCTAGCAAAACAATTACTTCAATTGTTCTCTTAACGATTAATATTGTTGTGGCATATTATTCTGCATGTTACGGAAATGAAACTATTTTCCAGATCTTCCTGACTGCAGCATTCTGCAGCACAGGCTTTCAGCATTGACCGTTCCATCATGTATTTGTATGCAGAACTACAGCAGCCAAAAGGATTTCCTCCAGTAATCCTAATTGGCAAAGTTTGATTTGCAACTGCAAATGTAGCAATTATATATGCAAAGTGGCTAAGCATTCAAAAAAGATTAGATAAAACCAGACAGAAAGTTGTCCCCGCACACAAATCAGACCAAAATATTTTTAAATCATAACTTACGTATGCAGTCAGAAAAACAAAGATATAGCCAAATTTTATAACTTGTCCTCCCTCCAGGAACATCAGTAGAACTAGAGCAATGCAGTCTAACTGAGGACCTGTCCTACATACCACACAGATAAAACCCATCCCAAATGTAATTGAAATAATTTTTGAACTAGCGCTGTTCGTTTTCCTGTTAGGCTGAACTGCTCATGAGCCTTCCTTCATTTACAGCATCCTGACTCATTTAGCACCATTGACTTCAATGGTGTAACTCCTGATTTATGATGGTTTAACATGTGAAATTTGGTAATTAGCCTTAGATTATTTGTTAAAATACTAGTGGCAACTGTACACATTATAGTAACTGCAAAGACACAGAATGGGATAATTTCATCTGTAGGAGCTTAATATAGCAGAATCAAGCCCAGCCTTTCTTTCAAAACATTTTTAACTTAGCTTAACTCTGTTGACTTCATCAGGATTGTTTCTTATGGACATGAGATGACATGAACAGAGAAATGGGCCTGACACATAATGCTGCCAGCCCACAGAGCAAAATTTATTCTATGTTCTTTATACGGGAATTTATAATCTGCACAGAAGTAACTCAGAGGGCTGACGTACCGCTTGTGGGAACCGGTGCAGCTTCACTGGCTTGAGACAGACACCGAGCCTGAGTTCCAAAGATGGGTACTTTTATAAATTTGAAAGTGAAGGGTTTTACTAGCAGCAGAAATTAATACCCATTTCTTCTCTTCCCTCCCTCTCCCAAAATCAATTTAAAAATTGAGCTCCGTTTTCCATCCAGTAACAAAAGGCTGGTATTCTGTATTGTACACTCCCGCTCAGATTATGAATGGCGTGTCACACATTGCAAGGCTACACCTGCAAGGGAAAGAATGAAGGTTGATACAATCTACCCCAGGTTCTGCAATGTCAGGACACTTATCAGTCTGTAAAATGCAAGGGCAAGATTTAGGGTTTATTAAAAAAGAGGAAGAGGAGGAAAAAAAAAAAAGAATACTGAATGAATAGATATTTTGCAGACTTGTCTGAAGTTTTATGAGGATGACAATAAGAGCGTGACATTGTTATTGGGAACATGCATGGCTCTTGGCATGCACAAACCTCGGCTTATATTGTGGACACCAGTGAATTACATTCCCCAGTCTGCACAAAGCTTTGCAGTTGGGATTTTTTATGAAAGTTTAAGGCCAACATCTTATAACCTCTATAGAGTACTGAGAATATAAGGCTGTGCCCACTGATGGAGAAACTGGAGTCTGAAGAGACAAAGACTGGGGAATGTATTTTTGACATTAATTTTTTTTACCTGAGCCCATGTCTCATTTGAGGAGTGAAACAGTTTAGAGAGAGGCTACTATCTTTCAGCTTCTTCTTTTACCTTGAGTACAGCAGTTTAAATTCGGGAATAAGAGCCATGATATTTTTCTGGAAATAGCCTGAAAGTTCAACCAAAATGTTGCGTTTAGGCATGATCTGATGCTGATTATTCTTACTGATTGTGAGTCTCCAAATTCCTCTTTACTTCTGACACCTATGTTTTGGGTCTGCAATTTGCTGCAGTCACATACACACAAACCAGTCAAAGCTCATCTATAACAGGGAAACCAAGACAGACATCACCTCCTCCCAGGAACCTCTCCAGACTGAATTCTTCCAGTCACCTTTAATGGAAGCATTTTCTATTATAGTTGGAAGTCTCAGACAAACATTTTCTACCCTTAAGAATGAAATTCCCAGCAGAAACACTCATTTTCTCCTCCAGGCTCCTGCCAGCCAAGCAGGAAAATCAATAAATTCTGAAAACAAGAAAGGGAAGACACTAGGTAGGGTTCTAACTCTGGAAAGGAAGGAGCACCAGAAATTCCCATGAGCTCTACCGAGTTCTCCGTGTCAGGGTTGCTCGTACTCCAGATACCGTCATCGCGGCCAAGAGTGTTAAAACTGACACCAATGAATAACTGAGAGGATCCTGTCCTCGCCTGAACTGCCCACAAACGGTGCCCACTCGCTGCTGCAGGGTGTCCGCCCAGGGCATTCTCGAGCCTTTCACACACAGATCTGGCAGCCGATAGCCAATGCTTTATCCAGCCTTGCAGCCACTTAAGGATTTCAGATTCATGCTCCCCTACAAGGCTGTCTTTCTCTTAATTAGCACAAAAGGAAAAACACGTGTGGCTAGTGCCTGAGGAAGATAAATAGTGCTTGCTAGCCTACATCCTTTAAGGGATCCTACCTGAAAAACAGTGAACAAACAGGAGGAAACACGATGCTATTGTCTCTCGAGCCATCTGGATTCTTTAGAATATCTGTCATTAAGAACTCCCTGCTGTCCACTGCACTCTATTTATTTGTTTGAGCAGGTAGAATATATACACTCTACCGGGCAATTCAGATAGCCTTTTTAATAGCAGAATGTAATTCCTCAGCACTAGAAAAATGAAAGTGAAAGGCCTATGAATTATTACAAACCCAGTCAATCTCTGACCAGGCAGCAGTGCCCTGAACTGTAAAGGCTTTTTTCTTGTGTTTAAGTTACCATGGAAGATGAAATAGTCACACAGCTGTACTGGCCAGTAGAAACTGCTATTGCTAGCTGTGTATCATCTACAAATACTTTTTTTTTTTCTGATTTATACCCTATCTCCACTTCATAAATGGAAAAGAAAAGATCCCAACTCCCAAATCCAGAAATGGTTTGGGTTTATTCTGTTTTTAAGCACAAACTTTCTCAGTTTTCTTTTTCCAAAATAATATTCAAGATGTTGAAGTTATTTTGTGGGAACCCATCAGATTATGCATTGTATTGCTGTGTGAAAATAAACCTCATTCCTGTTACAGTGAAGTTGTGTTCTGCTACATGAGTGTCTCCCAATACATCTTGGCTCCAGACCATATTGTTTTGCAGCCTGTTATCTTGCTGTCTTTCTCAAGGATTACTGTAAGGCTTGGCATGTAAACTAAATGTTGACTGAATCCCTCCTCTAAAGCAAAGTCCATTTTCTAATCTCTGATGCACCAAAGTTTCTTCCTAACACGTAATTGACCACAGGAGGTTGCATGTAAGTACCAAGGAAGAAAATGCTAAGGCAAAGAGAGAAAGATGCTCTGAAGGAGAAGACACCAAACTGAGTGTCAGGAGCCCTAGACCCATCCATAGGCTCAGTCGGAGACATCCTGGATGGCAACGTGGTGCTGCACCACATCCTGGGTGACAATGAGGTGCAGTTCAGTATGGAAAACATCCACCATGGACCGTGCAGCCCTGAAATATATCCAGTCAAAGAGAGAGTAAGGGATTTAACACTGCCACAGTTTCTGCTTCACAACAAATAGCATGGGGGGGAAAAAAACCACTGTCAGGAGATGGGCAATTATCTGCTTCATGCACACGTGCTGCCTTGAGAAGGGAGCGGAAGGGAGAAACCCTTAGATTTCTGGTGCACATTCTGTGCTGTGTCTCCAGCTCGCCCTGCGCACCCAGGGGTGCCAAGGAGCATGTGAGCCTTCAAGGGCGCTTCGCAGAAACACAGAATGGTTGAGGTTGGAAGGGACGTCTGGAGGTGATCCTGTCCAACCCCCCCACCCAAGCATGGTCAAGCAGCTCAAGAAGGATCACCTGCCCAAGCAGGTTCACATAGAACGACTTGGTCAGGACCATGCCCATATGGCTTTATGGCTTTTAATTATCTGCAAGGATGGGGATGTGCTTCTCCCCAGATGTCCCTCTCTTCAGCTGCTGTTAGACATACGCTCAGGATCTAATTACCAGGAGCTACCTATCATTTAGTGAAACAACTGGTTGCATCATTTATTTCACAATATATACCAGGAAAGCATGAAAGATACTGCAAAGATCAGCTGCACTAATTCTCAACCATCAAGAAAACCCTTACAGACCTCTGGTTGCTCCACCACCACATTGCACAAACAGACCAGGCTGAAGGACTGGGTTTCCTCACCCTCAGGACTGAAAAACTGCAGCTAGCACTTTCTTATAATAATGACATACACATAGACAGGATCCCAAATATCTCAAACGCACCACATAAGTCATGTACAATATTTGCTTTCCTTCCAGTGTGAAATGGTTGCTCATCACCCCCGGGAACCACTTTAAAATAGCAAAACTACACTCAATGTCTTCCCATTGAAAATCAGGGAAGCAAGGAAGTTTTAAATCCCATGCAAAATAACTGAAACTATCAGAAACAGCAGACAGAGTGTGCCATATCTGCTAAGCTTTAATTAGAAGCTAGGTCTTTCTCAAGGCACCCTTTTCATTGTCAGACTTCCGAGAGAGAAATGTGTGACAATTTTGCCTTGTTTGATTAAAACATTTGCATTATAACTTGTTTGGGGTTAAAAAAGTATTAGTAACTTAATACTTCACATTGGTTTTGGTCTGTGAATTTTTGAATCATCTAGAGAATATGAGCTCCTTGATGAAAAGTACTATTTTGTGTTATGAACCAGAAAATAATGGCCTATCAGACTACAGAAAGTGGTCTAAAGCATCTATCTTTAATCTTCTTGTGTAAGTGTTCTAGACACTGTAATTTCCAATAACAATAATGGAATAAATACCTCATTAACCCCTTTAAAGCTTCCAACACCATGACAATATCTAAATGAACTGTCAGTGGAACAGGCATTGTTCAGTAAGACAGCAGAGCAGAAAGTTAATATTGAGCTATATCCCAATGAAGTAACTGAAATGCATTTTCATCCTCAACAACCTGATGGCTTATATATTGTCACGAAATGCATAAGGAAAAAATCCAAAGAAGAGTCTTCTAAGTTCATAAATCACCTCACATTTCAAGTCTGCTTTGAAACAAGAGGTAAAACAGCACTTATTAAATTTTGGAAAGCAATGTTTGCTTAGACAGAATTTAACTCACAGAAGAGCCACTGCTTGAACTTCATATTTTCACATTTCTGATCCATAAACCTATTGATATTACACTATTCTTGTAATAAATTAGTGTCCTGACAGACTAATACCCATTGCTGAGCTGAACGTCATGGATATTTATTGAATAGGAAGTAAAAGTGTAATAACTAGTATGAGCGGAATATTCACATAACAATAAAAAGTATAGATTTGGCTTCAGGGAACAATTCACAGTGCCTGAATGCATCAGAAAGGAAAATAGGGAACTTGTGCAAAAAATATGAAGATTTTAATTATTAGGTATGGGATTGTGGTGGAAGTGTCCGGATCAAAATCAAAGCCTGTGGGTGAAAAAATTAGGACTATATTATACAGGAGACTGGACATTCTATTGACTTGAACACCACGGTAATAACCACTGAGGTAAATGCACCGCAAAAGAGAAATAGAGAACAGGGAAAATAAAGCAAAGAGAAAGAGTTCTGCTTTGCATGTAGGTGGGGAGAACATAATATCACCGATGAATTCTACCCCACAGCTCTGAGAGAAGCACTTCACCCTGTAAAAAGGGTATAGTTAGATTTCCTTGAAGGAAATATCAAATAATTCTAAACAAAATTTAGGCTGAGGGTTTCAAAACTACCTAGAAGAGTAAGATATCCAATTCTCAATAAAATGCGCATTTTAAACACGTGTAACTGTACAAGGCTTTGCAAATTCTGTCTTAAATGAAATCAAATCAATTTTCTAAACAGCAGCTGCTGGTATGTTACAATCTTGTTGAATCTACAGCACGCTGAATTTCAAAAGCACTTTAGGTGCGCATCTGAAGTTTAAAAAAAGCTTAAAAAACATGGATAACTAACTTGAAACATCTTAATAAAGGATGTGTTTTACGAGTACAGGGACCTGGGCTAAAAAAAGGCTTTCTAAATGCAGCTGAAAATGTCAGAAAAAAAGATCAACACCTCCAAATTGGAATTCTGATGTGAAAACTTAGACCTTAGAGAAACAAGCAGGGCAGTGAAACACTCAAATAAAATCATAAGGACCATGTAGCTAATCCTCCTGAGACAAAGAGCTCACCTGAACCCTGAGTTATTAGCGTGAGCCCCTTCCCATTCAAACTCAGGAAGGAATTTCCTTTTTTTTTTTTTTTTTCTGGAAGCAAACCCAACCTCTCAGGGTCCCTGTTGATGAGATATCTTGGAAGGATCTGTGGCTGTGTGTTACTAACTGTGACACCATGCAAAGTGACCAGGAATTGCACCTCCTCACCTCCTGTACCTTGGGCAAGATAGCAAGATGGGCAGTGCAGACCATTTAGCTCTGAATGTGCGAGGCATTAACTTCTACTGGTTCACCATAATCACTAAGGCAATTGGTCACATGTCTGGACTTATTTATGGATTTAGATAGAAGCACAACAGCACGCAAAGTTGTTTTTCATGGTCTCTTCCATTGTTTCCATGGATCAGATTTTCCTGGTGCTCACCACATCCTGATCCAACCCTGTTAACTTCAGGAAAACAAGGAAGATGTTCAGCCCATAGAAATAAGCTTGTGTCAATCAAGTCTTGAAATAGATTTTAACTTTAGAATACATTTTTGAAATCATGGCTTTTTAGGGCCATTGCACAGGTGACATGCCACTCTCTGCACTGCCAGCTCTGAAACACTCTTGAGTTATCAGCAAAGTGGAGATCCCAAAGGATGAGTTTGTTATAAACTTCAGAATTTATTACATTGCTGCCCAAAAAACCCCCAGCACTACCTATCTGCCTTGGTGCCTTGATCTTGACCAGCAAGTAAATCTCTCTTTGCAGCACTTCTATTTTTAAGCTTTTAGAGACTGCAAAGCAATGGTTACAGTGCCTGTGAATGAGAAATGAGATTATCAGAGGATGATTAACCTGGTCTAGCGGGAGGTGCCCCTGCTGATGGCATGGGGATTGGAACTAGATGATATTTAAGGTCCTTTCCAACCCAAACCATTCTATGATTCCATGATGAATTAAAAGCATCTTTATGAAGGTATTTAATCCAGAGCTGTTTGCTTTCTGCTGGAGACTTCTATGGTCAAATTCTTTCAAATTGCTTTGAGAAGCTGCTCACAGCACAGTTATGCAAGCGTTGAATCGAACAGCATGGCAACAGGTTTCTATGCTTTTGTCTCATTTTCAGCGGTCAGGTACTGCTGCTCAATCCATTGCTGGGTATGATAAAAATGGTTTGTTAGGCAGTCAGAAATCAGATCACTTCCCCTCAGCCATAATAAAAAGCAGTACACAATGGAGGGCAGCTTTAGAAGCAACAGAATGGAAGAGACCAAAGCTGCTCTCCTTCCACAGCCTCTCTGAAGCTGGGGGGATCTCTGCCTCTGACGGACTCAGACCCATCATTGGACATTGTTCAGGCTTTTCTCAGACAGCTAACTCATTAAATCATCTCAAAACTCACTTATTTACTTACTGAAATGGATCAAGTTGTGCCAAATGGCTGCTGTTTTCATTAATATGTGTTCTAGCACAGAGAAACAAGGTTGTGGCCAGCTCTCTTGTGTGCTCTCATCTCTTACTGGATCTCTCCTGGAGCACCAGCAACCAAAGGAGGGCCAAGGACAGAACAGGATCCTGGTCTTTTCCCTGCCCGCCAAACATTGAGGCAGTCTGATTGCCCCAGCACTCTGCGCAGAGGCGGGTGTTCGTCATGATGAACCAGGCAAGCCCAACAGGGTCCAACTTGGGTGCAAGGCTTTACACCAGCTTCTGGATGGAGATAATTTCTATTACTCTTCGCTAACCAGCAAAACTGCCATTGAGTGTTTTTAGTTCCTTCGAACAGGAATTTCTGACCACATCTTTCTCCCCAGCCCTCCTGGCTGCACGGGGACACATTAGCATGCAGACCCACTTGCGCCCCTGCTATGGTGAAGCTCACACCTGCTGGCCCCTCTGCCAGCACAACGGTGAGTAAAGCACACATGTTGCAAAGTTAGTGTTTTGAAAGCTTCACTGTCCTTTCTCTTTTCCCTCTTCCTCATCTTGCCTTTCATCTTCACTTGTATCACTGGGGAAGCACTTGCTCCTTTTGGGGACGACTGGATTTTGTTAGGTATTGGGATACAGCAGAAACTGAAAGCCTGTGCACTAATTCACTGCCAGTTCAGTTGCTAAAACCTTCTGATTCCCTTGAAATTTCCTGCCTTTTCGAGCACGTTGGCACTGAGGTCCTACTCAGGGGCATAGGCAACATTTAATAATACAAGGCGAAGTTCAGCGAGAGCAACATGGATCCAGCTTGCTCGGCTGTTTGACCACAAATCCCTTGCTAGGTCTGTTCTCTTTTCGATGGGGCCATATTGAGGCTCAGGGAAATCATGTTTACCCAAGGATTGTCCTAATCCTGCAAACAGAAGCTTAAGTATGAAATCGCAAACAGCCACCTCTGTGACCCACACCCTGGTGTGGGATACGGGTCTGGGCCAGAAGATCTGTTTTCAGGGTGTGAACCACACTCTGTGGTGTTAGATGAGGCAGGATGGTTTCCAGACTTCATTATTAGCATTAGATACACTTTTTGCCCGAATTCTGTGACCTGGTCAATAAGCAATTAGTATTTTATGACATAGGGCAAGTGGCAGCGTTAATAGCGGTTTGTAGCTACATGCACACATGAGAGCCGAGAATAATTTTTATGACTCCAGTAGAAGTGCATGTAACAAACAGAAGTCAATTTTTATGACCATAATGATTGTATCCTCTCAATGCCTGTAGAAAATAGCTTTACGCAAATCAGTTAATTAGTATCCAAGTGTACTTGCTCACAGACTGTTCAGCTGTTCCATCCAACACTTGGAGAACCTTTCAAAAGAGAATTTTAATACATTTCTCAAAAGCAAAATTTAATAGCCAGTCAAAATCTAAACCATAAAGTTCTAGTCTAAAGTACACTTTAAAATAGTGGTTTACAATTTTGTAAGTCATTAGTTCTAAAATTTGTATCACCAGACTTCTTTAAAGCAGATTTTTAAACTTCCAGATGAGAAAAATGTATTTAGTTATTGCAGTGACACCAAGTACTTTCACTGAAAATTTCAAACCCTCTGGATTTTAGTATTAACATTTATATTACCTCCATCTTGCCCTTTCAGAACTGCATTCAAAACAAACGAGCTAACACTCCTTACAGCAGTGTTATCATATTCTGCTCTTTATTATTTCTCTTGCTAAATGTTTTCTTTCCGAAGACTCTCAAACTGATTTAATACCCTTCCTACTTAGCCTCTACCTTATGCACAGAAGTACAAGTCTTTTGCATCAATTTAAAGCCAAAGTGATGAATGGAATTTAATGATCTTTTTTGTACAGTTCTGTATAACACTAAACAATGGCTAATGCATTCATTCATGATCAGTTTTTTGCCTTGTTTTTAATTAGCTTCCTATCTGGAGGGGTGGTGTGAAAAATTGCACCTTGGGCCTTACTACATCTTTCTTTTATAAAATGTATGTACAACAAATAAAAAGCACATTTTAACCTACCTGCTACCTATTACGTTAAATGTCATTACTACTAAAGACTGGCAGCTCAGCTAACAAACGCCCTCATTATTTTATTCCAGTTCTACTTTGAGTATAGTCAATCAAATCATGCTTGATTTATGTCAGATGCTAACAAAATACAGTATAAATAGAGCCATTGAGTACAATTCAGTGATTCTGTGTTTATTCAGCTCTAAGCTATGAAGCTAAAGTGGATACCATTTATAACCAAGACATGCATTCTTCATGGCCATAAGAGTTAGCAGGCCATAGCTAGAGCACTTTTAAGGCTGAGAGAATATAAAGTGTTCCTATGAGCAGACTCAAATTTTTTTAAGTATACAAATTAATAACTTATATAAAGATAGAAAACACTACCATGACTATAGATCATTTTTTTTCTTTGGATTGGGAAAGTTGTTTGATGGATTTAAAATAACCTAATTTGCAATGTAGGCCTCATTATTAATGGTCAGTGATTTTAGTACTTTCCAAAGGTGACTTTCTACAAGGAATGGCTTTTAGGAGTATGTCTACATTACACTTTCAGTCACACATGTTATTGCAAGGTTTTTTTGTGCTTTGTTGTAACAATTCTGTACATCCAGGCTATTGACCTGGGGGAGTCCAGTTTGGTTGTGGAAAATTACAGAAATCCAACTGTTTTCACTGAGTGATGGAAGAGCCATGAGCAACATTTGCTGCATGTCAGCTGGAAGCCCTTCCCAGAGAGTTCAGCACACCAATTCCTCTCCTCACTGCTCTCTATGTTCAACAATTGTTTCTACTCAACAGCTATAAGATGATATATATTATACAGGAAAGACTAGGGCACACGAGACCGCAGGTCTCAATACAACCCCAGTTTTCCTAGAGAGAGAAACACTTTTTAGTTCCAAATTTTCAGATTTATGGTGGATGTCTTGAAGTGAATAGTTTGCAAATGGCAGCTATGCACTGAAGAAAGGATAAGAAAATTCTTGCTAAATATTCTCCAAATTGTGCCTTTGGGTTTATCCAGAAATGTATTTTATTAGAAAAAACGGAAGTGGGAATAGTTTGATGATAAACCTCTTAAAAAGTATTTCTGGTAAAAATGCTATTGTGTCATGCACAGAAGGGGTGAAACTCACATCTCACCTGTGTTTGATAACGTTTTCCCAGAGTTATCATGCAAAGGTCAGCTAATGGCAGCAGACACTCTCACTGGTTTTCACCACTAGTTCAGATCCTGAGAGCATCCAAAAACCACAATGACTGGATCGAGGTGCATTCCATGAGTACCTGACAGCGTGAGGACATTTCGAGATAGACAGAACAGGATGGGCTTGCCAGCTGATCACCTGTGTATCCTTACTGCATGGACTAGAGGGCAAATTATTTGTGATGCACTTTTTACAGGGAAACATAGGGGCGAACGTTATTAATTCCTTGGCTCCTTCCACTTTGACTCATATCTTTCCCCTTTGCTCAGGGCCACAGCCAACAATGCTGCATGGATTGATGCATATCTGGCGTTTTGAAATGGCATTATACATGTCCAACATCATCATGAAAAATGTCTTTTAAAGACACATTGCCTAACTTGAAAATCAAAACTGACAATCTTCCCAGCAATTTCCAAACAAGCTGTAATTACAACATTAAAGTTACCACTGGGACATTTAAAAAAAAAACAAAACCAAACCAAACCAAACCAAAAAAACCACCCAAGCAAGTGAAAACAAAGAGGGAAAAACGAGGTTGCCTACACAGATTCCAGCCTGTGGCAGTAATCCATATGGCATACAAACACTACAGACTATCAACCTTTACTTCAAAAATATCAACCAGGAGAGGGAGGGATGGACACTTCCAGCTTGTTTGGAGCAAAGACAATGAGTTCTTCCGCTCGAGAACCACTGGGAATGAGCAGGTGCCAGAGATACGGACTAAAAATGAAGATTATGAAGAGGAGAATGGAGCTTTTATTTTTGTTTCTTTATTTCACCAAGGGCTGACCTGTTAAAATAATGGCAACACAGCATTGAAACGATCCTAGGTCTCTGTCAGACAAATCATGGCTCAACGTATTTTCTCTCGGTTACATCAGAAAGTATGAACTTGCAACCTTGGCCCCAGCTCGTTTAATGGCACACTGACAGGGCAAGAATAATTCACAGGTTGAGCTAATCAAAGGTGAAAAGGGAGAATCAGTAAATGTCGTATCCTTTTGCCACTTTCATCAATCCGACTAACTGAATTTGAGCTAAAGCTTGGCAAATTTTCTGCAAAGGGAAATTAATATGTAACACATCTGAGGCCTGGTGCTGGCCAGCAAAATTGGAAAGCCGGCGTTATATCAGAGGGCGATTATTGAGGGAGAGAATGGCCAAAGCTGAGATAATCAGAAAGAAGCTCCTGCGTGTCTTTCTCTTCTGATAGCACTGTGACCCTCCCAGCCCTGCACCTGAGTAGAAATCCCTCTACTTTTCAATTTTTCCCCATCAGGAATATATTCTATTGCCCATTTCTGTTGCCCACACATGATTGAATCAATTCAATTACCTTGGAAAAGTTGATACATATTCAGGCCATGAAGACGCTCAGGATAGAAAGAGAGGAAAAGAGACAAAGAAATCTGTATTTACCCAATAATAAGTTTCATTTGGAGAAGGTTTGAAAACAATTCTCCCTCACATTTGTCCCTGTCAGATCACATTATTCACAAATGAAGTTTACAAAATATCAATTCAATTTCAATAAGGGAGCCTGAATCCCAACACACGAGGGCTGAATTTACGAAATCATAACACTTGAGGGGACCCTGGTGGCTTCCAAATATTTTCCAGTCAGAGGTAATCAAAAGCAGACCGCTGAATACTAATACATTCAATTTCACCCCTTTTGTTCGCATCTGTTCCCTTATAATACTATTTTCTACACTTCCAAATCACTGGTGATGGCAGTTTGCAGAAAAAAATGGGGGGGGGGGGCGGGCGGGCGGGGAATCATATAGCTCAAACATTTTTGTGAAAACACTCTAAAATATGTCCAATTAATCAATTTACTGATGAGCAAACCAGTGAGCTGTATCATGGAAAAGAAAAAATCATTATGTTCCCCTAATGCCACCCCAGATTGTTTTCTAACCACATTCTTAGCACAGAGTATGCCCCAGAACTAGCTACTGGCATTAAAATTTGCCAATGAGAAAATAAATGTGGTTTCCTCATCAATCTGTCCTCAGCTACTGCCCCAGTAAGGAGAAACAGAAGGAAGACCAGCAAAGCCAGGTCCAGGAAAGCATGCAATGCTTTCAGCTCCTGGTATCCTACTCTCAGGCAAAAACTCATGTTTTCTTGAACTGGCACTGGATCAGGTTCTTAGTGATAATGTGACACAGGTTTCTCAGAACAAATTAACTTTTCATAGTGTCTGCTGGATCAAAGTTTCCTCTAGCATTTTGTGCAACAGCCTCCACCCTGCTTCCTTAAGATAAGTACATCAGTAATCCCAAATTGTTCCATGGACATGGGAAAATACAGTATTTCATGCTCTGCCCCTACTACCAAGAAATGCTGAGGTAACACGTGACTTAAAATTTTAATAAAAAAGCAAGTTCTAGTCAAACGTAGAGCACACCACTCCAGCCTTCACTGATAGGTGGTCAGTATGCTGTGGAAAATAATCAATTTTCTAATGACTTCATAGAAGTTCAGGAGAGAAGTGATTTCTAGATCATCTAATCTCTCATGTATTTCTCTGGCAATTAAGTGTCATCCAGATATCTGTAACTAGCCTAAAACAATGTTAGATTATTTTGTCTCTATTCTTCAAAACCAAGAATACATACTACAAGCAGGAACGCAGGCAAGAGTCCAAAAATGATGCAGGGTTAATTTGATGTGTCCCATGGCCAAATCATTCTCTATGCTGCAAAGACGGACCACAGATCTTCAGACATTCCTTCCAATTAGGTCTACAAAGAAATTCAGCTAAAGTGACTCCAGCCAATATTTGACATAATCATCTATGCTACCTCAGAGTACTGGTCCATCAGCTTTGTGTCATGTCTCCTCAACAGTCTCTGGTGCTTTAGAAGAGAGAAACAATACACGAATATCACTGTAGAAGCTAAATTGTGCATTGAGTAAATTCATCAATGAGGTCACAGCTAAGCGTGAAGCTGATAAACTGGTATGACCTCACTGGGGAACTGCAAGAGTTATGATCAGGTCCAGGGTCCATCAGGACAAGGACCAGAAGGGACCGCTGTAATTGTGTGACCTAGCCTGCTGCTTCTGCATGCCCACAGGCCAAAGGACTGAAAAGCCAGATGTAAGCAACTGTCTAAACTCAAGATGCAACAGCCATGCTGATCCCATACTGATTTCTCATGCATTTAATTCTTCACAGCTAGGACATTGCACACTAAATTTCTCTAGCCTCAGTTCCCAGTCACTAAACTTCACCAAGGCCTGGTCAGCAAGGCTGGAGAGTCCCTGCTATCAATAGTCCTCTAATCTGTTCTTCCGGGACAGCAATAAATACAAAGCCCACAGTGCTTAAAGAAAAAGTCAGTCACAAACATATCAGTTGACACTATCTGGCTGTGTACCTCTCTTTTACGGATGAACACACTGAAGCCTTTTACTAGTAAAGAAAGCTTCCTATCATGTTTGGGACATCAGATCTCCCTAAACCCTCTTCAGCAACATTAAAGAATCTCTGCCCTCAAGTACGTTCCCCTGTTGTATCCCTCTATTACTGTTTCATCTACACAGACTTGACATGAAGCTGCATGTATGCAGTGCCAATAAAAATAATTCTATAGGAGCTACACTGTATTTTCTGAAGTTTAGATAGGACCATGGCTACCTATAGGTGTACCATTGAGTCTATCTGAAGATGAAGGTAGCTGTGAGATTCGTTGATGCATAATTCTGCCATATTCATGGGATACAAACAAACTGATTGCATAAAAACAGCACTGGTGGATTACTCTTACCTGTAAGGTTTTCCTGAAATGAGAGTCAGAACTTAATATTTGAGAAGCAAAAAGATGTCTGAGGCATGCCACCAGCTGAAGTTGCTTCCAGAGCGTAGTCAATCCTGTGTCAACACAGGAAAGTAACTCTGAAGAGCAGACAAAAGCAGTAAGATTAGCCCAGAACAAGAAGACCAGAAGTTCCTGAAATTCTGAAATTCCTCCACAATGTCACTGTCTCTTCAGGATAAAGTTTGGTTTTTTTAATTTCACCTTCATGCTGCAGAGAATAAAATACACATGAAGTGACATAATGGTATACGTTCATGTGCATGTTTATCTACATCTGTGTGTACGTATGAGAACGACCCAATTGTGTGTTGTGATAAGCACAATAAATTACTCAAAAGGCTTGAAAACAAGTTTCATTTACAACTACAGCATGCCACTGAAAAATACGGTGCAAATTGCTTAGCATGAAATTTTACTTTTAAGCTTATTCCATTACAAAAATCTTCACAGACTTCTTTCCCGACTTGCCTTTTTCTGGCTCTACATGGAAAGATATTCAGTGTATTAGCCCCATGCTGTTATAAAAATGGTTTTACACTTTGTGAAATTATGCCAGGACAAAACCAAATAGGTCTGCTTAATTTAACATTTACACGTTATTGTGAACTATCAAACCAACACTTGAAAAAAAAACTATATTAAAATGGGGATTAATCTAACAATTTACAAAGCATACCATTTTAAAAACATAGCAATTGTTGTCCTTAGCTCTGTCAAGACCACATGCTGTGCAGACACCTATTAAGGAATCCAAGCTTTTCTTAATGTATTAGAAGAGTGAAAACGTGTAATTGGAAAAGAAAGTGAAAACTCCCTACAAAAGGATTTGGCGTGGACATATCCCTCAATGGATTATTGTTATCGGTTTCACCACATAAACTAACAAGAGTGTTCAAGTCTACATTTTTTCTAGTGTATTAGGAGAAAATAAGCATTTAATGGTATTTTGAGAACATTTAAACCTCATCATTATATTCTAAAATTGATCTTGGTGTTTCTGCTTCATGCAGCAAGCTGCTACACTGATTTTGTGAAACGCTAAAGCTAGTTCCTCTGGGAAGCCAAAAGAGACGCAGTATAAACTATGGGTCGTTTTGCTGTCCTGGTTCAGCAGACGTTCACCCGTAGATGAGCAACAAAATGAGACAGACAAGTTGAAGTTGGGACCATTTTGTACACATCATGCCTAGGAGCAATGGGCTGAGGTGTCAGCTTTGAAGATGAAGATCTGGGAGATATAGAGACAAAATAACGTCCTATTTTTTATTTTATTTTACAAATAAATGGCTGTTCTTTCATCAAAGAACATGAGATAGTCCCTTTCCCACATTCCCAAATGTAGGAATGCACAAGGAAATTACTTACCATCTTTCATATGCCGTGTATTATTTGTGGCTGTTGGCAGAGTAACTGCTCCAAATATAGAGTCTACACACCCCACCAACATTAGCCATCTGACAGTCAAGCACCTAATCTAGACAAATCTAGAATTTTGCTCTACAGGAAGGAGAAGGAAGGCACTTTGAGAGGGCAGATCCTGCCAACCTTAGGCTTCTTAAGCAAGTGATGGTAAGATATTTGTCTCAAATTGGGATGTGTCTTCCTCCACAAATGCCTTCCCTTGATACAGCTGCTCCACGCTGCTAGAACTACAGCAGTGACCTTCATCCACGAACTTCTGATCATTTAGTTTCGGTCATGATGATCTGCCTAAAATTGTCTTTCCTAGCTCTTTCCAGATTTCATGTCTCAGCCTTTGGGAACAGCGTATTTCGTAGGGTTGAATACAAGAGCATGAATCACCCAGGTTTACTTTGCAGTGTTTTGAGAATGACTGTCTCTGTAGACCTGGGAACTCTTACCAACGTGTTGACTTTGCTTTTTACTTTGAATATTTCATGCAGCTTACACAGCAATACTCCCTATGTTATGTAACTGACATTTTAACATGAATAAATCTGTGATGGGGTAACAAAGGCATCCCAAAAAAGTTGCCAACAGCCAGTCTTTGAGAAAAAAAGCAGTCCTTCTGTACCAGATATTTGCCTGCTGTGTGGAAGGAATAATTCATTTCAGAAGCCACAACCAAAGCTGGTCACAAGCTTAGAGCTGCAGGTGGTCTGCAGAGACCACCTAAGAAAGCAGAGCTGGATTCCTGTATTCTGGACCACAGCTATTCCCCATAAGTAGAAATAAAGTCTTAAACATACTCTATACTGTTAGTTTTATTCTAAGAGAGATAAGAAAAATAGACTAATTAATTTTAAATTATGAAAAGTCAATCTACAGAACTGTTTCCTTTCAAATCTCCCTACTGCTTCATGCAAGTCCCTCAGTTTTGGCAACAAAAAACCATCCATAACATCAGCTATAGTTTTGCTGATCATTTCACTTTCAAACACACAGTGCTGGAACGTTTGAACTTGCTGATATGGCAAGAGGGCTTTCAAAATGTAAAAATATCTGCTGCCATTGTAAATTGAGAGAGAAACAGCTCCTAAACTCCAAAACACTTTGATCTGCTTCGAGGATTTAAGTACTTATTTTTACAAAGTCTAAATTTGGAAATATAAATGAAACCTTGATTTCTGATCAAAACAAAGTTCAAAGCTAACAGTTTAAAGCTCAGGGAAAGAAGCTGCTTTGCCTGGATTTATCCTAAACGTTGTATTTTCTTTCCAAGTTTGCCCAATTTTTGAATCAGATGCTTTTTCACCAGCTGCATAGTTATGCCCAGTCTGCACAGAATCAAACAAGTTAAATAAGAAAAAGATTATGAATTATTTATTCACCTCAATCTCTTGAGCCAACTTGAGGTTTGGAATCAGCATTGAAATACAAGCGAACAAACCTACCGCGCTGATAACCCTCAAGAAGATACTACAGGTTCAAGCTCATTCTGGTAATCTTTTTTTTTCCCCCTTTACCGATGTTAATTCCATGCATTAAAAACTATCCTGGTGCTTCAGAGCAGCCCTTCGTGCTGCTATGCTGATTCTGCCTATCAAAGTGGTCAGAACCCCCTACTCTACAATGGTTTTCTACACGAGGAAACTAGCCTGAAGTTAATTCATGGAGCAGATAAATCCTTATGTATTGCAGAGTCCAGAGTGGTTTGAATGCATTTCACTTTGGATCAACAGTAGATATGTATCTAGAGGTTTGCATGTTAGGGAGCCTGAAATTCAAGCACGACTTTTGCATAGTTCTGGAATTCATTCCTTTACCAGCTAAAAAACTTAAAGTATGAAGAAAGATTCAAGGCCATAAGACATTTAAAAATCTAATAAGCTTATAGAGAATAAGTATTAGTGACCTCCCGTACATCTATTGCCTGCTGTTCTCCTCACACCTATTTTACACCATCTTTAATGTTGGGAGAGAACCTCATGTACGGGAATGAATTCCCATGGAGGGGCTACTGCTTTACATAACTCTAGGAACTTACTGAAGCAAGTCCAGGCCCTGGAGACTGTATCTGCCCTTACAGAGGCTACGATTTTTTCATGTGTCTCCTTTTCTTCTCCTTCTTCTCCTTGCCTGGTACAACAACAGGTAAATTTCAGTGTAAATATATTCAAATTACTTATTGTATATTGCACAGAAAGCCAAGGAGCCCCAGCGGATGACCCAGTGCTTAAACAGTTGTTCTTTGCTGCCTATGCTGTCCTATGCATAAGACTGCTGTATTTGCTTTGAAATCTTTATGTCCAAGGATAGTAACTGGCATGCTATTCTCTTGATATATTGATCTTAGGACCAAAGCATGCTGTAAAAGGAGATGATCATAATGGGATTTAAAGTCATTACAGAAAAGCTGTAGTAACGTATAGTAAGTTCCTGGCATTTTCATTTACCAGTGAAAAATCACATACCTACAGTAGATACAGTGTTAAAAAAAAACAACTGGAAAAGATCTTCAAGGCCTGGCACCTATATTTTGCAGTTAGGTTTACAAAATTGTTATAAGTAAACTTTTATGGGAGGGGGGGAAAGAATAACAAGACGTTCTATTAATGGAACAGGAGTTTCACCAAAGGCATAATGTATTCAAAAATACAATAAATGTCGCTAAAAATTAAAGGACCTTACTCTGTTTTATACTATTGCTATTTTAAATGACACTGGCAATATAAGGCAACCTACTCCCCCAGCCCACCTAGAAATAAAATAATAATAAATAAAGCCCCCTTTAAACTACAGTGTTTGTAAGAAGGACTTTGCATAAAGGAAAACTACGCACAAAAATAGCAAAGTCAACTAAAAAACCCCAAGCAACAATACTGGAACAACGACACTGATCAAAGATGAGCCTTTGGAGGAAAAAAGTGTTGGGCCACCACACTGCGTCTGTAAGCAGGAAGCGCTAGGAAAAGAAAGGGAGTCATTAATTGCTGATTCAGCTCCTGGTTCTGTTTTTAATAGTTGTGCAGGGAAGGATAATGAAATCTGTGTGAGAGAATCTAAGAAAAATAAAAGGAAAAAAAGAATAAAAACAGAAAGAAAAAAATATCTACTTGATTTAAGGCAAAAAAGCAAATCATTCAAGGCCTAACCCATTCCCAGACAAGAAAATCAAGGAAGGATGTGACTGCAGGGCAGAAGAACATAATACATTACAAAACAATTATAGTATAAAAGCTAGGACTGTTCTTAGATCAGAAGGTGAGAATTTCTCCACCAAATGATATTACCTAGTCCAGACTGAAGTGTTCTGCGACCAGAGACATGAGCAAGGAATCCAAAATACTAAAATCCAAGGGACCTCAGGCAGGGGAAACACTGAGGCCTGAAAGCCCGAATCCACAAAAAAGCAGAATCTGGAACAGCACACCCTATGGCAAACACCTCAAATATGTTGCATGGATTCATAATCCACAAGTCTTGCATGTACCAGTGATGTGAATTCAGCGTGATAAGAGGTGACTGACCACTAGCTCAGATCAATTCATCATTGCTGCAGCAGAAGGTGAGGCAGACTAGCACCTAGAAGGCAAGTGGAACTTTTTATTATGCTTAATCCAGATACAAGTGCATGAGCCAGCATCTGATAAGAAAGGATGACATTGGCAGAGAAAGAAAAGCCATTGGCAATTAGAAAAAAGCAAAAAGAACCAAGACTGCTGGTAATGTTACAATCTGCCATTGAGGCTAAGGACTTGCAGATGGAAAACAAATGAAAAGTATGCCAAAGCAAAAGCTACATTGTGATTAGAGGTTTCAGAAGGTATTGTCTCACAAAAAGAGCAATTGAGAGCACCTTTGATGGAAAGAAAAGCTTTCTGAACAGACAGAAGGGATCTATATCCTAGCCTAGGAATTATCATGCCAACTAAGTCCAGATGAGGAAGGATCAGCTGACAGTTCTCACAGAGCAGTTCAGGCACCAACTGGACCAAAGAGGTTGTCCAACAAACAGATAGCTAGCTTAGCAAGATAAAAGAGTTTGTCACCATGACATGGCACAAACGTAACAAATTGCCTGCGGTGGGACACACCAAAGGAATCTGCACGTCCAAATGAACATGCAGAATACCCCAGAGAAACTGCTTATAAAGATTTTAAATTCTATGCTATATCAGCATTGATTTTTCAATGTTACTACCATAATACCTTTCTTGGAAAAGAAGGTATGGTGAATTATATCTTACAGAAGTTCTGGAATGACTATGACATCTTTCTATGTTGTAAGAAATCTCACATTATATGATGGCATTTGTTTAGGACTTGCACTCCAAAGTCAGACCCCTCTTGGGCAGCCGAGTCTTGGAACGTTACTGAACACAATGACAACCCATCAGCACCTGCATGGACAGTCACCACAAGGACCCTTCCTCTGGACTGATGGAATAAATTGAGACCCAACCAGACAGACCTTTTATGTCTGTGCTTATCCTCTATTTTGTGAGCCTCTGGAAACCTACAAAACCTGAGAAAGCATTTACACCCAAGAAACTGAACACAGTGAGGCCTCTGGAAGAGATCCAAGGAAGTTTCCAGAGCCCAGTGCAATGCCATGTAGACCCATCAAGTAACGTCTAGATGTTTCATGGAAACATCCTTTTGAAGTTATGCAGGCACTCTTATGTCCTAGATATTGTTAATTTTGCCTCAAACTTCAAAGCAATTCTGGAAGTGCTCAGCATTATAATAGTAAAAAAGAGTTACTACTCTGTCATATGTATCCCAAGAGAAGCCTTAATAGACCTGCCTGTGAATTTTGAGGGTTATGGTCCAGGTCAGCAGACAAAAACCTGCATCACAACACAAACTCAACAGTTGCCTTGCCAGCAGTCTTAGCAGAGTGGTCAAGATGACAGAGATGAATTCTTCCTCTCATGCAAAGAGACAGAAACTGTATATCAGAGTTGACACACATAGGCATGACCCAGTCCTGCAGTTTGCATTGCTTGATCTATGCCTGTTTTCTGGCTAAATGGAATTTAGTGCCCAAAGCTATCAATACTATTTTCATTGGCATGTGCCACCTGAACCCAAGCCCAGAAAAATCAGCCAGAAATTTGTGAGCCTGCAGTCAGTTAGACAACATAAAATCAAAGAAAAATCCAACAGGACTTTTAATCAAATAATACAGGGAGGACAAAAAATAACTTAGCAGATCAGTTCTCAAAGCATTTTTAACCATTTCAAGAATATTTGGAACTGTCTTGGACATTTGTTGACCATCTTGGTCTCATAACTGAGTCTTCCCTCACGCCTGGAGCTATTAAAAAAGAAGGGTATGATGGTAACCAAAGCCAATACCCTTTTTACATTCCTCTCGTCTTTTGAGGTGGGTGGGTGGCATTTTAGAAGTTAGCAATAATAACGGAAACACAGTGCATATCTTAATTTTGCACACTTACCAGTTGAAACAGTTTATTAATTATGAATTCTATATCAAACCTGGATCAATATCCCACACTGCCAAGCAAAGTTCCTGCTCCATATGCTTTCCACCTTTCTTCTTCTGATTCAATATCTGCTTTGGATACTTTCCTTCTGGATTAGTGTCCCCTTATGCATTTTTCAAGACTGCATCTCACTTGGTAATTTCCCGTCGTGTTTCTAATGTCTCTAATGTAGGTATACCCATGTCCTTCCTGGTTTGTACAACTCCTCACAACTTAGGTTACTTATCTTCCTGGGACATTAAAGGCGATATTAGTACTGAAGAAAGCATTCCTGCTCAAGAAAGTGTATTAATGTGTGTTTAAGTAATGTTGAAGTCGATAGGATGTAAACAGCTCCCTTAGAGGTAAACATAAGCTTAAGGGCTTCCTTAGCAAGTACGTATATCATATGCCCAGTGCCACAGTGCTCGACTACATTACTGCCAGGAGTGTTACACACACTCGCCGTCCCTTTCCTTTATGCTCCAACAGATATTTCTCTATCCGCATCGTTCATTGTAAGTCGGGTGGAATGATCTTTGTGGGTACTATCACACGAGACTGGATCAAATGCATCTCTGACCTACAACTACCTCATGAGCGTTGCAGTCCATTCACCCTATTCTTCTGCAGTGCCGTGAAAGCAAAATATTTTGTCCACCTCAGTGGGACTATGGACATGAATAAAGATAAAGAAGAGCACATACTTTTGGCCGTATTTCCATCCAGAAAACAAATTTTTCTGTTGAGATTTGATGTTACTAAATGGCAACTTCCACATTTATTCTTTTTTCTTTTTGTCTGTCTTGTATCATACTTGCTTTTCTGCGTTTGCCTGGTTCATGCAACGTTTTCCAAGTTATTTTAAAATTGACAATGCCTTAATCTATGCCTTAACAGCATAAAAAACTATAATACTCTAAATAGGATCCAGAATTTGTCATCTTGACTTCCTACACAACATTTCCATAAATCCGTACTACACTGAGCTATACTAAGTGTATATGTATTCAGTAATTCTTTGCGTCTCTTTACCAACACTTTGAACACAGGCCTTTCCACTTTCTGTTTCTCCAGTTTCATTTATTCTATTTTTTGATTTTTTAAAAAGAGTTCAGTATCTCAGCTATTTTCAGCTGGGATAATCCAACACACTTCTCATTTGCATGTAAAGTGCAGTCAATGTGAATTGATCAAAACCAAATTAACAGCAATTGGTTCCAATATTTTCGCTGTTTACACATTAGCTTGCTACCTTTAACATATAGATGTATTGAATTCAGCTTAGCAACCTGAGCATGAATGCTGTGGCCTTTAAAGAGAAACTTATCTGTAATTAAAATCATGCACAAGTTTTAGTGGGAATCTGTTTACTACCTAGAAAGAAAGCTGATTCTAAAAATGAATAGAATTTAGCTTAGAAGTTCATGCGTTTAATTCTGAATTAAATCCCCTAAAATTATGGGGAATTAGCTTTATTAAACTTCAGATTATATGAAGGTTATGTCTAGTTGTGGGTGTGTTTCTGAAAAAAAAATCAAAGGGTACCCTTCCTTCCCACAACACTATTAATTTATTTTTTTAAGATATCACTGCAAACTGATAATAAGTTAACACAGTTATAATCATTATGGGCATTTTTTGCAAAAGTCTTATAATAAATATGCACTGAAACTACAAGCATGCGCTACAAATCATCTGGCACAGTGTTCAGATGACAAGTAATAAGGGCTTTAGAATAAAAACCGAAGCACATATACGGTGGTTGCTATAAGGAAATGATTTATCCTATACTGTATATTGAATTGCTTATTATAATTTAAAATGGTAATTGCTATGGCTTCACTATACTGTTTAATTGCTACAGTACACTGATATATACCATGGAAGACACTGCAGTAGCTGCTGTCCTTATATAACAGTATTTGCATAATCTGCACTGTAGTTTATTCTTGTAGTAGATAATGCAGTATATGCAGGAATCAAATTGTTTCTCACCATATTGATTGCAATTAAGGACACAAATATGAATACAAAGATAAGGCTTTTTTCAAGGTGTATATCACAGGACAGTTGCAAAATTCAAGTTTAAGTCATTACTGTGCTAGTCTTCTAGGAAAATAGTTATAGAAATGCAGCTACTGAGATTTTTGTAACAAACACAAGTGTAAGACAGAGCTCTGGACTTTTATGCCAAGATCTCTGTTTTCCAGGCCAGATCTTTCTCACAAGCACCGGCAGTTAAATCAACCTAACCACCCTGGTCCGACGAAGAGCAGGATTTGAATAAATTCATTGCTACAGCTGACAAGCACTTACCCTTCCGAACACCGCGTGGTGTTGCAATGTCTGGATGGGAACTGTCTGAGGCTGTGGTCTATGGTGGAGGTCTCTACAACAACGAAATGGCAGTAGGGTCCGATGTGAAACAAACTTTGATGATACCTTGGCTCCCAGTGTTCAGTTCAGTACTCTCTGTTCAGCTGTACGTCCAACTCTGCAGGGACCCGTTGGTGACCCCTCTGAGAAATCAAGCCTCCTCCACCTTTCCCTAGCCACAGGTTCCCCTGGTTAAATTTGGGCACCTAGAATTAAGTGTATCCTCGCACATGTGACCAGGCTACAAGGCAGAAGCGTATTACCGCAGAAAGAAGCCACCACTGGAAACTTTCCAACACCAAAGATCAGTCCAACAATTCCAGCAGAGATGTCACCACTGCTCTTGGGTACTGAGATAGCCTACAAAGACTTGAACTCACATCCAAGAGTTTGAGGGCCAAATTCCAGTGAGCTGTGTAAATCACGATTAACCTTTTCATTTGCTTCTGAAATCACATGTGCTTGTGGGGTAATATAAAGACTACAAGTCTATTATGCCACCAGGAGAAGCATCATCACATATTTAAGATGACGTTTTCTTCATCACTTGTTTCTTTGCCTTAAAAAGGCAATGGAAAGCTAAGGAAGGACTTAAGGCTGGCCTGACTCATCAGTGTTTCAGGCAACAAACAAAAGTTGTGGATCATAGACAGCAGCTATGCTAAAATGCTTGAACAGATGGCATATTTTGATGGATTTGTTTGCAATTTTGTGAGTGAAAGTCAGCAGCGCGATTTACTTTAATTTGGGAGATTTGCTGTTTGTTATTCCCACAAATTCTGACTGACGCAGCTAATTTGGGAAACTAGAAGCAAATTAGCTGAAATTTTGTCTTCAAATTTAGCAATTCATTATTCTTTCATTTAAAAAAAAAAGAAAAAGCCAGTCCTCTTTGTCTTGAATCAGAAAGAAAAGCACATCACATGGCTCAGACAGCCTCAATAATGAACAGTTAAAGCAGGGGACAGGGCTTAGCAAAAATGTTTGGCAAATATTTGCAAACATCTCCTAAGAACTCACTCGACTAAAAAGTCATAGTTTCTACTACAGGATTCAAATAATTAGCTCAGCTCTACTGCCAAAACAAGGGATTGCAAAAAGTTGTTAGGGCATCTTACTGTGAGAGCAAGTCCCGCTTCACTTCGTAGACTTCTGTAGTTTCGAGAAGCAATTGATGGCAGGGGACATTGATGTACGATAAATGTAGCATGCAATCACTCTGATTGTTTGTGATCATGACATTTTACAAACACTGCTTCTCTGTCATTTTCTAAAGTATTGTTTTAGAGGGTTATGACAGAGGTAAAAGAAATAAAAAAGAACAAAACAAGGAGAAATGTCACCCCGTCTCCCTAGACAAGCCAGATTGAAAAATTGAAAAGAAACCAACTTGGATGAGATAGATTCGTAGCACCGACACCGTACCAGCAAAATCAGAATTAGATTTTGAGATTATTGAAGTAATAAAACCACAGATTCTTTTCACAGGAGTTTACAGTATACTATCTATATAAAATATTGAGTGTGGCAGTACTGGCTTGCAGTTAGAGCAAGAGCTTGCAGGATATTTTTTTATTTGACTCCGCTACTGACATACTGTGTGACCTTGAGGTTCAGAACCCCACTTAAGAGATGGGGATAATAATCTTAACCTATTTTGCAGCTGAGTAGATGAAATCTCTGAGAGCTTTCTTTAAATGCCTGCAGCCAATCATTAATGCTCCTTACACTTCATTGTTTTTCTTATTTTGTAATGGGAACTAAATAAGCTTTAAACTTTTTAAAAAAATGTTTCCCTGCACTGACCACAATCCACACTCAGCACAAGCTTTGCATTTGCAGATGGGGGAGTGGAAGCAAACCCAATTCAATCACCCTTTCACCCCTTCAGCCACATAAGCAAGGTCAGACTGTAGATTCAGCCCACATGCTTGCAACCAGGTTCTCAGGCAATACCTAAACATTTCCTGGTTTTCATGTGTATCTAACAATATCTTTCAGGCTTTCCATACAGCTAAAACTCTCATCCAAACCTTGTTGTCTCTTCACTTGACCATTCCATGCTCTTTTTCCCTTCACATTGACCATTGCCCATTAGGAAGACCTACTGTCTTATGACAGTCAGCCCTTTCCCTTCCACTCATATTATGCTTAACAGCAACTGTTTGGACTTCTCCACCAAAAACCTCATGCTTTTCCTTCATTCTTGATACTGTGCAGGTAAGATACACATGGAAAAAGATTAAGATGGTCCCTACCTTAGTTTCCATCAAATCTTCATTAGCACCTTTAAACCCAGATTACTACAGAGGCAGGCAGCAAGTGTGAACTATTCCCTTTTCAGCTGAAATTTTCCCTCTTTTCCCCACTTCTCCCATACATAATAAAGCCCATACTTTATATCCAGAACTAGCAAGGTTGAGCTAGTTTTTCCCTTCAACCACTTCTTTTTGTTTGTAACTTTTAAATGGTCAGGACAGAGACAGCTTCTCGTAGTCCTTGTTTGTGTTTGCAGTACTCATGTGACACGTCAAGCCCCTTTTAATGTTCTAGAAGCTGTCAGAGTCTGAATATTTACCAATCAAAATAGAACAAAATTAAAACCTGAAGACTTTCTAATTTTCATTGCTCTGAAGAAACGGAGAGAGCAATCATATAACAGCTAATGCAAATTTCATTAAGGGTCATACCACAGAGGAAAGAGAACTGCTTGAGCTCAGAAATTACCCTGGCTCAGAATACATGGATATAAATTGATGAAGCATAATTTTTGGCTGGAAATTATAAGGTTTCTAATTGGTGAAGTGATGTAGTTCAAGAATACCCCTCCAGTAGGTGCATTTCAGTGGGGAGTTGGGAACAGGAAACCTAAGTCGTTTCAGCTGAATTTTGATCAATTATAACGGCAATCCACTGTGCCCATGTGAGCAGAGAAGTGAGTGACCCAGCAGATCTCCTCCAGTCTCTTGTCCCTACTTGGAACATTATTTCTCCTTCAGCAGTCAAAAATGTTCATAATATCTGGTAATCAATGGACCTACCTGCAGCTCAAAGCACAAGTATATTTTCCGGGACACATTGATGGGTTGTGAGTTTTTCTAGCAAAAAAACCCCTTCTTGTCTGATGTAGGTATCATACTATCCCACACTTATTTCAACAATGCTAAATGTCATGATTTACAGGCAACATATAAACATATATACAACAGATAAACATGCATATGACGCATAAATATACACATAGCATATAAACATACATAAAATCACAGAATCGCAGATATTTGAAGTTGAATATATGTTGAAATATATAAAGTTGTTTCAGTCACCAGCCCTGCAAACACCCTGAATTCAGAGATTCAAACACTTTATTTCATATATATGATCAGGACCGATAACAGTTCTAATGCCAGCAGATCTCTGCAGTGATACCCGACTCCACTCTTTCCAAGACCTGCTTTTGCAGTGTCCTAGAGAAATAACAGCAGCTCAGCTTAATTGATTTGAATATAGTAAACAGTTCTCTGATGATGATCAACAGGAAGTCAACAGAGATGCTTTCCCACCTACTCATCACTCCTTTGGCTTCAGGGAAGATCCAGCTCATGTGTATGCCAGGCATCCATGGTGCCACCTTCACTTTCCTATATATCCATGAAGCTATGGCACTATACACCTACAGGAACCATTAACAATTATATTATAAGGTTCCACCAAAAGTGAGTCAGACAACCTACACTAGAAATTTTCAGCAATGTAATAAAAATCTACCTTTTTTTGTACCCAAAACCCCATTTATACTGATAGAGTACTATATATCCCTTGGGGTGCACCATGAGCCATGCTGGTAAAAGCACACATGAATAGAGCAGCAAACTTCTTGTAGTGTAGACTAGACTGAGGAGAGAGTGACAGACACCCTGCCTGTGAAAAACTGGGTAAGGTGGCTTCAGCTGCAGTAATGGAGGGTTAAATGTACAGACCGACTCTCAGTGACTCATTTCCAAGGTTATAACTTAGGACCAGAGACATTTTAAAAACCTTTGAAAACTGTCATTTCCTACTGGTAGGAAATTCTTCTTGTGTTACCAAAACACAGGCCATATCAGAACTAGATTAAAAAAAACCAACCTAAGTCTTCTCAGCTAAAACTTCAGTACATTTTTATTGACAGGTTTTTTTAATTACCATCTGCCATTGTATTCTGTAAATAAGATAATATGGGTTTTAAATTGGTTAATTACGATACGGGGAACCGAATTTTGTAAATACTGTTTCTAGAGCTTGTTTGTGGGAAATCTATTTTATTGGTCTTTGAGTAGAGTTATTCAAGTAATATACTCAGGCAGCAACTGACGATAGCTCATACTGACCTTGAATTCACTACACAGGAATAAATGTAACGTCAAATCTTATTTTGCATGTTAAGCACTCTGATAATTTCATATAGTTGCAGGGGATCGAGCATGCAGTTTTAAGAAACTGTAAAGTTAAGCTACATCTCTTTCAGATATTTGGCCAAACCCCAAAAGTTCTTAACTTCAGAATGACCATCACTAGCTCTGATGTGAACTGTGTGCAATAACCGAAGCTGGTTCAAATATCTTCCACACCACTGCCAGTAAAGCTCCTGCTCCCAGACAACCTGCTGCAGATCCGAAGGAAAGCCCTTGACTTCTTGGGGCAGTGCCAGATTCACGCCGTTCTGGGTAAAAACAGGATTTTGGCTCCTGATGGATTGCTGCCTCTCACTTTTGATCAGCTTGTGCCACTCTGCGCTGCCTCCTGCAGAACAAGGAGAAACACTGCGAAACTTCCTTCACGTGTTTTTGACTGTCACCCAACTGGCTTCTTGTGTAATCATTGTTTCAGTCATTTTGTGTTAGAATTCTAACCTGAAAATTCTTTCCTACCTACAGCAGTACTTGGGACAATGGCTGATTGCCATTTTTTCACATTCCCATCTCAAAATGATACTTGTAAAAACCAGTGTTCAATATTCACTGTGGAATCTGTTATCGCACGAGAAAACAGATACACTGTGTGATTTACCACACTTATTAGACAGCATCCATAACAAACAGTGAACAAATAATATCCAGAGGTGTAGCTGAAGCACAGAGACAGTGGATGACCTAATAGCTTGTGCTTTGCCTGCATTAAGGTGTTTGCAAATAGCTCATTAAACAGAAACATTCAAAATTCAGACTTTGTCAGATCCCATCAGCCCCACAAACACAAGACATCTAAGTACTGACTGTTGAGGATCTGGGTCTGAACGATTTCCCCAAGGTCATACAAAAAGCCTGGAACAGTATAAGGAATTAAACCCATGCTGTCCACATTCAAGACAAATACCATAACAACTGAACCATCCTCCCTCTGTAAAAGGAACGTACAACAGGAGTCCCTATTTCCAGATAACACAGGGTGTCACCCTTCAATACATGAGAATATTTACACTTGGGAAAAAAAGAAATCAACAGTTCTTTTGTTTTAACCTTCATTTTGATCTTGAAGCTTCAATCCAACATTCTCAGTCTCCAAAATGAAAACAGTAAATTGACATGTCATATAGCTTACAAAATGAGGAGTGTTATCAAAGGCAGGCTGTGTAACTAGACCTCGCTCGGTACACAAGTACAATTCATATTGTTCCCACCTATTACCAGAGCTTGAATACGTAAAATATGAACCATTCCACAATCTGCATGCTCATTTATATTACCTTTATGTGAAACTTAGGAAATAAAAAATGTTCCGTTTCCCCTTCAAGTGTAGCACTCTGTGTTACACAATCCTGCTAGTTATCTTGGTGAGACTAGGCTTTGCCAAGGAAAAGTGGACAATTATCCTTCAGGTGTTTGAGTTTAAATGTGAGACTGAAACTTCCAGAAAGAAGTGTGTTTACATTTTCCGACATTTATGGTGCTTCTTGGTCCCAAATTTCATGTGAATTAAAGCTGGTTTAGGGTTGGTATACATATAACACTTTCTAGTTGACACAGGAGAGATTGTGGTTCCAAATAAATCATAAGTATAAAGTAGACGCATTTTGCAGGGTATGTATATTTATATATACATCTGATGTAAGGTATAAAGTAGAGGCATCAGGTGAGTTTTGCTCCGAGCTTCTCAAGCTCCAGGTTCAAAGCAAAACTTGAGGATAATCTCAGGCAAAAGATAGCAGGGTCTGTGGCATGAAGTCCTTGCAGAACAAAGCAATTAAGACTTAGCTTTAAAATGGCATTGGAAGGACCTCCATTTAACTGCTTGCAGCCTTTGCTGTGTGACTCCACTTGAAATAAAATCAAGTCCTTATTCCTGCCTTGCAGGAATTGTCCTTCTTCTCCTCTAATCCCTTCTTCTTTGTTGTCTCCCAAACAGCCTCTTTATTCTCATCCTGCTTGACTGCACTATTGTTTTCCCCATCTCTTTACTGCTCTTATGGGATCCCCTTTCACAACTGCTCCACTTCCCAGCACTCTCTCCACTGCAGGTGATCCCTCATCATCTCCGACACATCTCCCTTTACTTGCAGGACTTCTGCTCATTTTGGTGTTTCTCCCTTCCTCTTTTTTCCTTTCTCTCGTTCCTACTCAACTCATCTAATTCCATTTTCCTTGGGCCAATTTAATTCCCGGCAATTCCTAGCTCTGCTTTCCTGTCTGTTCTTACTCTTGGAGTCTCTCCTAACATTTAATTCTAGTCTCTGGCTGCAGTGTTATCATATTTCTTTGTATTTCAGCCTTCATAGAGACAGCTGTGAGAGAGTTCCATTTCTTTGCAGAAGCCTAGCGGATAGAAGACTGCTACCACGAGCAGAGTTTCTCTGCTTCAGGCTGAAAACATCAATTAATTCACTCTTTCCTCGTGGCCCATGTATTCTCACAGTGTTCTTGAAATAAAATACTGCAAACTGAGTACTATACTACCATTGGGACCTTACCAGTACCAGGCAGAGAAAAATGTATGATCTCCTTTATCAAGTACCTTCTGTTCATTCAAGGTCTTCCTTTGACTGCTATTTCTCAAAGCCTTTCTATCCCATAAATAAGTTTAAGCCCAGTTCTGCCAAAGATCAGAACTTCTGGTGTCCTCACATTATTCTGGTTTTAAGCTATATATTTTACCTAGAAAGGCAGGGGTAGTTTCAGTCTCGAAAGAAGAGAACACCTAACACAATTAATTGTTTACTGTTCTACCCCAATAAACTGATGTCTTTTTGGTATTCTGATAAAAGTCCAGCTAAGAATTTAAAGCAAAGTGAACTAGTATCTTTGGTGGATATAGCCACATGCTGAAAAAATAACACTAACTCTTTTATTTTATGAAAATGTTTTTTCAAACTTTCCACTCTGTTTATTGCACTGGGAAACAGAACCGGTCTAATCTGATTTCAAGACATATGCATTTAAACAACGCTTTAGGAAAAAAAAAGAAAAACTTTTGGCCTTACCTTTAAAATCTGTGCGAAAGCTATTTTTGCTAAAGGAATTTTCACCTATTATACAATGCCCATATGCTTCCATAGTTGGTCAAGACTCTAGGAAAGAGATTTCTTACTTTTGCTGAAAGTAAAAATGCCATGAACAGTTATTTGCAGGAAAATCACTAATCCTCTAAAAACAAAAAGCAGCACTAAATTAAATTTTGCTCTTTAAATGATATTGACAATTTTGTAAGTGAGATCAATTTTTAAAGTTGGCACCAAAAGGGATCCCACTTGTTTCCCTGATTTATTGACAGCAGTTTTACATATGCTTGCTTACAACGGTGAAAACAGCAATTTAATTTGATCCAAAAATGCCCCAACAAAATGCCCCAACTTCAGTAGACTTTCTGTAGTACTTAGATAGTAATTTATTCTGAATAGTGGTCTGTCCGACGCTTGATGCAATGAGGAGTGAGAATGTGCTGGGAAGCCTCTCTAAACCATTTCAAGCAGCCTTTTAAGAAGCTATCCAGCAAGGAAGATTAAACATTAGCTGATTACCGACAAGTAATTAACAATGTCAACGAAACACAGAAACTGAATTAATAATAATTATATCATCAACACGCTGATGATCTTGTAGAGAATCCCAGGGAAGAGGAGAGGTTAATTACTCACTGCTAGCAGAACAGCAGGAAGTCGACCGCAACCATGCCTCTGCATGGTGTTAACTGCCAGGCAGATAATTAATTAACATCATAATTGTAATGCAGGCAGCATGAAAATATTGAAATATTACTTCATTTCCATTCTATTACCTATCCAGCACATTCTATAACTTAGGGGCTGGAACTACAAAGATTCGTAGTGACCAGACTGCTGGGTGACGTGTCTTTGACTTTATTTTCCATCAGAGGTCTATAACAAATGAGTGAGGGGTTTGGGCAGAGGACAAAGAGCCAGGAGGGATTTGGTTCTGATACAGACTTCTCCTGTCTTGACACAAGAAGTTCAGCCTGATTAAAGAATGGTTAGACTTGTGGGTGTGCGTACGGTTAATGAGAGTTAGACCATCAACAAATTCTTCCAAAATAAAGAAAATGAACAAAAGATTTGGAAAAGCTATTAAGTCACACACACGATCCAAGTCCCAAACAGGACTTCCAGGAGAAGTTGTATGGAGGTTACCTGTCATACGAGCTCCCATACACTCCCATACACTCCCATACAGAAATGTCATGACTTTCAGCTCTTCTGAAGGTCATTCTGCAGATCCTCTTGTTTGGGTGCCCTCTATGAAAGATGCTTTTCTTCCATCACAAGTTGTTTGGCTTGAAACAGGAATGCCTACAGTCCCTATTGTGTGGCCTACAGGATGGCATACCACATAAATGGAAGTACTGTGTACAATTCTGGTCAATCTTATCAAGGACAGACAAATTTAAATATCCTTCCCGCCAGGCTGATTAAAGGAAAGAAAAAGAGATTAAAGCATTTTGTTATATGCAGGGTAGTAATGAAAGACAGACATGAGATATGGTTGCTGGACATTCACTGCTTGGACATTAGAAGAAAATCTCTACATGTCAGAAAGCTACTCTGAATCTCATGGTACAAACAGAGCTAATGAAACCAACCACTTGTAAAATGGAGCTCAATACACTGGCTCAATACATTGGCCCAATGACGTAGGGCCAGGGGTGGTGGTGGTGGGCTTGATTTAGTAAACTAAGAGGTCTCCTAGTACCCTCTGTTCTGTTGAACAGCCAGAAACACTTCTACGTGCCCACCTGCACCACTGAAAAAAACATTGCAGAACTTTGTGTCCAAAAATACGTGTCCTATAACCATGACCTTCTGAGACTTCAGCCTGGTGAAAATAGGCCATCTCTACGGACATAAAATAACCTCCTTTAAATCAGAGGAGAGATTGGTGCAGACAATTGACTTACTAAAGCTGGTCTTATTTTCCTGGTTCATGCTACGTTCAAAAAAAAAACAGAACCAGAAAAAACATGCTGGGAAAACGATGACTCTGCAAAATGCTCAGGGAGAATCAGAGCTGAAAGCCACCATTACCACCAAGTAAGGAAAAAGGGTTGGTACTGGAGTACATTTAGCTGAAGAGTGCACAATAAATCTGGCTAATATTTCTTTAAAACTGTGTGTCACAACTAATCTTTTTGAAGGTAAACAGCAGCATAAGACAAAACGTGCAACGGCAGACTTCCTTGATCAAGACATATTGATATTGGATCATCTGTAAACTTAAATTTGCTTTTTAAAATATTTGAGGGCTTGAAAGAGAACAGTTTTGAAAGAGATATAGTTCACCTAAAATAAAAGAAGCTTACCAGAATCAGATCCTGTTAGTGTCTCACATAGAGTGCCCTGAAAGAGTTATAGCCCTCTATACCATGGACAAAATTCTCTTTATCACACAAATTCACTGCATGTTGAGAACATGCAGCACGTACCATGTTTGTGCAGTTGACTGTTTGCAAAAGCAAATGTGCAACAGCAATCTGGTGGAAGAATAGGCTGGTGGTTATGCCTAGGATGTGGTGGACACATCATGAATTAATTCCTAGGCTTTATATGCCTTTTCGTATATGGCCTACCTGTGATATATATGAGACTGACACACTATTTTATTTGCTACTTGTATAGCTCCACCTGCACCTGCAGAGGAGTAGAAGTTATACCTGGAGATATATGAGTAAGTTCATTAAGAGTTTGAAATATGTTTCAAGAGGCAACAAGCATTACAGAAGACAGATTTCTTCTTGACAACTACTCTTGCATTCTGGCCAATATTCCCCTCTCTCTGTAACAGAGGATCTAACACCCAGAGCCTGTTTGTGACCTCTCCCCTCTCATATAAATGCTTGTGCAGTCACTACACTATCAATCTTTAACTCATAACCTTGACAAGCACTCCGGGACTGACAGGACCTGCATAACACCAAGTCCTTTTCCATTCTGCTGGGGGTCAGGACTAATTTCAGTATGTAGCTAATGAACTTCTCACTGGAGGTCATGCTTGGAGTGTTAAATGGATATATTGAACATCTACCAACAAAATTAAAAATAGGAGAGTTGGTTCTTATTTGCACTATAATATTGATAATCATCCTACTATCTTCTTTAGACTTTCTCCAGTGCTAGTGTGGAGTGATGGCATTAGAACCACCAGATCCTTTATGGCCAGCTGCAATCATTGCTACCCTCATGGGCAGACACATCCTCATGAGTACAAATAGGATCTTCCCCTGGAGCCTGTAAAACCCAGAACACACCAAGTAAGGGAGGGGTGCAAAATGCAGAGCATCTTTAAGTTCCTGGATCATTGCTTGAATTTCCCTCATAATTAATGAAGATGATTTTTACTGTGATAAAATTATAATAAATAAATACATCACCAAAGGACCCTAGTCAGAGTTTGAGGTTCCTTATTCTATGACCTAAAGAAACTAACTCAGCATTGAGAACAAAGGATAGATCATATTTTATGGCCAAATGTAGCCATTAAATAAAAGGATTTGCAGCCTTGAGTGAAACACCTTATATTTATGCAAGAACAAAGAATATCCTTCACCTTTCAACATTTCGTAAACGTCAAAGTCAAACCAGCCTTCTGATGTCTGAATCAATGATAATTCAAACTGTACAAATGGCAAAGTTAGTTAACAGCTCACCTGCAGAAGACCATTTACTGCTATTAGAAAAGTTATTTAAGTATATCCACATCTGAGAGCCCTTCCTGGCAGTTTGTATCACCAAGGTATGCTGCGAACATCTTGCTGCCCCAGTGCCTTTGGTGTGATGTCAAGCTCCCACATGTCTTCCTGTTTCCTCCCATGATAAACAGATCCACGTGTGGACCAGTTTGTGTGTAAGAATTTCTTAAAAATATAATAGTTCCCTCTGGGAAATTCCATAACCTATTCCTTTCCATATCCTTCTTAACCTTCCCACACTCTATCCAGCAGAAACCTTGTGTTTATTTTAGAGATAAAAGAAATAATTCTTTCATAGATCAGTAAATGTCACCTTCTGCATCTTTTGCATTTCCATAAGTAGAACTTTATTATGCAATCATCTATAAATATAAAACAAGAAAATGGGAGATGCTAGCCACTTTAGCTTGCATCACTGACACACACAGATATATTCAAAGCAGCTCTCCCGCTTGATCCATTTAAATGGGCACGATGCTGCTGTAATGAATACTTGTTTCTCATATGATGGAGAGAAGATACATTCATATGAACCTCATCCTACAAAGCTGAAGCAGACATGCATGAAGTGGGGTGAGTTTTTAGGAGTTGCTGTCTGGATACTGTAATCCATAATTCTTTTAAACACCACTGGTGGTTGTCTAAGGAGTTGTATGAAGTTGTAGTGTGGGTTTTGAATCTGTTGTTCCTCTGTCCTTTTGTTTTTCACACACTAACTTCTTCACAGAAGCTAGGCTTGATTAGTCCTGAAGTCTTCCCTTGTTATCTTTTTTTCCTTACACACCTGTATTTTATACATGTAAAATATGTGGAGTTTTTTTAATATAGAGCAGAACAAACACTAGTAAAATTGCCACTGTAAGTCAGGTAAGCTAAATAAAAAGGAATAGAGAGCTATTCCCAGAAGAAAACACATGGTAGTGTGATGAGTTGATCTTTAACGATACAATTGCATATTGAACATTTCAAGTAACTTCACCCAATTACATCAACAGACACTGGTTACTGCATTAAAGGTTTTGTTAATCTCAATAAAGAAAGGGTGGTCTGAAATGCAGCCACTAGATAATTAAAATTAGAATGCTATAGATGGCTACTAGATTGCTCATTTTATATAACGAATTGAAAGCCTAATAGGAAAACTCATAATACCAGCCCTCTTAACATTAACAATTACCATGATTAACAATGATACTCACAACTCATTTTTCATTAAAGACTATGGGCAGAGATAAGCTTGTTTATATAGACTAGCTTTTGAACCGATGAGCTATTTATCACTTAGAAAGCCATGAAAGGACAGAACAGCACCCAGCAATTAAAACTTGCAAAGTGACCTTGTGACAGTGAAAGACCCACCCTCCTCTGAAGCAACAGTAAGGCAATTGTTTTTAAATCAGTTAGAAATTGAAAGATAATTTGTTGGTTTGTTAAATCATATATCTTGGCCTTGGAGTGACTGGAGCGTATTGCTGCACACAGAAGGGCTCGCGGAGAAATGCAGGTTTTCCAGTGTACGCCACAAATCGGAGAAGTGAAGTTTTAAGAGATACTAGATCAAAAGATCGATGCACAAAGGATCAATAATGCTTTATATTAAAACAGCAAATAAAGAAACAAGGTTTCGCATATGTTTTTTCATAGACAAAGATCAAAGCAAATACCGTGTATGCGCTTCAACTTGACATCCCAACCAATCCTCATCTTCCTGTTTTTATTTTGGGTTTCCTGCCTCATTGCTGTAACCTCTCATTACTCCTCCCAGACTAAGCTTTTGAGAAGAAAAAAGTCTCTTATTTACCTGTCACCAAAAAATAATACAGCTGGGTCATGCTCCCAATGTCTTGAGACTTTTCCTAGGTTCAGTTGAAGCACCGTGGAGTCAAGATAACACATGTATTAAAAGAACAGGAAAATAGCACTGAAGTAAAAGGAACAGGTCTCTCTAAAGATGGAAAAAATAAGTCAGACGTGTCTAAACTGTTCAATTAAGGTATCCAATATTTGTCAGGTATTGCTTAAAGATTAATAATTTCTATCATGTGATATTAGATACGCCCAGAAAGAGTACAGTATAATGTTAAAAGAGAATAAGAAATAGCACAAAATGATTACAAGATATCCTTGCTGGCCATGACTTAAATAGCCATTGAGAAGGGAAATAAACATTTAAGAACAGCATTGCATCCACTCTAGTCTCACACTACAGCCCTAAAAAGGAAAAGAAAAATTAGAAGCAGCTTTCCAAAATGAGTGGTTTGAAAGATATTACATTTATATGCTTAGTCTGCCTTTAATTCTCATTCAGAAGCTAGTCAGGATTTTTATTAATCAAATTAATTTACTATTCAATTAAAAAGCAAAAATGAATGTGAAAGCTCTATCATACCAGCTACGTGAGAAACACATATGCCCATGTATGCCTACTCACTCAATTTAAAAAACAATGAACTATCTGTCCACGCGTAACATATGTCTCAAGAAATTTTCTTTATTTACTTTGGAAAGAAATTAGATGTAAGATATTTGCTTAGTGCAAGAATAAGGGGGAATCAGACTGCAGTCTTCAAGGGCAGAGATAATAGTTTGTGCTTTCTTCATGCTTCTCCATTCTTCCGGTATTAATTGATTCAGGGTGATGTGCACTTCTGGGCAGTGAGCACAAGCTAACTAAACTTAATTAACATACACAGCAATTATTTCTTCAAGGCTCCTCCCATTGCTATGCTTTTTTCAGCAGCTGATGATAATACCTACAACTGATTTATAATGCATAACTCCTTCCATCTCAGAATACCTTGCAAATTCTGGATAAGTTTCTGAGAGGGTTACCACAGGCTGGTAGGAAGGGAAAGCATGTGGCATGTGTTTATGGGGCCAAGGGTACACTGAAGGTGGTGGCAGACCTATTGTAAGTCGTGTTCTGCTGCCTGGACATCAGCTAAAATCCCTTCACGCTCCCTGCTGCAGCTACTGTTTTAGTAAAGACATTCTCCAAACCATGATTTCCCAGTAACCAGTGCAACACCATTTTGTGCTGATGGGAGAGACTCATGAGACTCCCCTTTGCGACACTGCCTGTCTCACCATGGGCAGATGGTCTCCCTGCTTTGCTGACAGCTTCTGAGCATTTGACCCCTGTTATGAGTCCAGCTTATTGCAGTGTATTTCCATAAGGAAAACATTGTTTTCCATACGGAAGATAATGGTTAATCTACTAAACGGTGTTGTCCTTCCTTGTCAGTAGATAATGCGTGGTCCAGAACTCTATACTTCACACAAAACCCAGCCCAACACTTGTGAGAACACAGCATATTTGTATGTGTGGAGCTTCATGCAAAACCAAGGGTTTCGCTTCTTCGGCTTGCCTGCCCTCCTGCCAAGCCTCCTGCTTTTACTAAGACAAAAGGGATAGGGAATCGTTCAGTTGTGGGATCTGAAGCAGAAAATGAGTCAATAATAAGCCTGGCCTTTCTCTAATACAACTGCTGGTCCAATCAAAACCATGGCCTTTTAGGTCAAGCCTATTGATTATAACTTCTTACATGTCCAGAGCTTGTGGTGCCCCATAGGTGCACTTACTTGCAGAGCAGGTGAGTGTTGATCCATGAATTATGTCATTTGCTTTTGCAACGAAGATGTCAGAAAAGATGACAGATTTCCTCCTTTCAGGGGTGTTGAGGAAGTTCCCAGAAAGCTCTGATATCAACAAATGCAACAGCATTCACAGACTAAGGGCTGGCTACTTGAATGCGTGCTTCCAAAAGAGACAAGGTGGATGAAGGTCTCAGAGCTGACGAATGGCTTGAAGTTTGGTATGCTCCAGGATGACATTAGAAAATAGACTCTAGATTCCACCAGGGGAAAGCACCTTTTGCATTATTCTCTCTCCCAATAACAATTACTTTTCAAAGCCCTTGCAGGTGAAGTCTGCAATCCCAGTTCCAGGGCTGTGAGTCAAAACGAACTCCAGTAAAGAAACTCACACCTGGAGAATCTGACAGCAAATTCTGACTGAGCAGATTTCTCCTTATGATAATGTCAAAGGAGGAGGAAGTGGAGAGGAACTGTTTGGCTTGAGTTTGTTTCTTTGATAGAAGCTTGCAAGCCTGGTTTGGTAAATCAGAGGTTAGATGGGAATTTAATCATGATTGACACATAAATGGCAGTCTCTTTAAAGGAAAGTGATACATCATCTGCACTCATAAATCATGTCATACCAACAATACCAGATCCACTTTAAATATACATATCCAGCTAAGTAACATTGGAAAATATTATTTACATCCAGATTTCTTGAAAGTGAGTTTTTAAAAGGATCTTTTGGTGATACATGTCTACATCCCACCAATTCAAAAGTTCAGACAGCTTTTAGGACGCAGATAACGACAACTTTGCTTGGAAAGGGGCCTTTGGACATCACTTGGTCCAACTCCCTGTTCAAAGGAGGGCTGGCTTTGAAGTTTGAGTGGGTTGTTCAGGGTCCTGACCAGGGAAGTTTTGCGTATCTCCAAGGACAGATACCCTATAGCCTTTCTGAGCAACCCGTTCTAGTTTTTGAGCACCATCACTGTAAACCTTATATCTAATTGAAATTTTCCTTGCACACACCACTTGTGTCTGTTGCCTGTCATCCCTTCTCTGCACATCTCTGAGGACAATCTGTCTCTGTCTTCTCTACAACCTTCATTAGGCAGCTAAAATCAGCAATAGTATCCCCACTCAGCCCTCTCTTCTCCCAGCTGAACAAATCCAACTTTCTCGCCCTATTGTTGTATGGCACATGCTTTGGCAGGTGCTCCAGAAGATCCATGAGACTGCCGAGTGTGTCCCACTGTTACAGAAGCTCATACATCTCAGCGCTCAGCCCAAGTTAAGTTTTAAACCATGAAGAGGGACTACACAACACATCAATAAGACACATGTGAATGTAGAGATTCAGCTGTCCAGTCTCTGTTCTGAGTACTGTTTATGAATATTAAACTAAACAGTCTTGAGATAATATGCCCAAAGTGTTCATTTGGTAGAACCCAAAATACCCTACTCTTCAGCCCAAGTCTCTCACCCTGGAGAGAATGTCCTAACCACTAAGCCACCACAAAAACTGGGAGTTGGTACCTACTCCAGTTCTGAGTAAAAATAATTTTTAAAGTGTGTTCCACCTGCTCCCTTTCTTGGGAAAAAAAAAAAATTGGAGTTTTAGGACAAGGTCAAATCCACACGAGTCCTCCTTTAGCAAAGGGAATAAAGGACCTAAACACCAGCGTGGGCAAGATTAACCCTCACCTTCAATCTCTGTGCTGTCTGCCATTGAACGTAGGCTGCAATGCTCTCTGGTATGGACATGTTTTGATGAAGATCACTATCCATACACGTTATATAAAACTTGCAGAGGCTTTAGTTCAGTCACCAGGGTCTATTACAATAGCAAGGTATGGAAACAGTCCTTTCTCGGTCTCACACTTTACAGGACTTACCCCAGGTCACCCAAGCAGACAGTAGCAGGAGAAAGAATTGAACCCAGTTTTCCCCCCTTTCCAGCACAGACCGGTAACCACAAGACACCAAAAGAAAGATCAGAGAGGCAAGTTAAGGACACACAACTGGACAGGCACCTGTTGAACCTTTTAAGTCCAAAGAAGTATCCCTTTCTCATTTCTGCAGTTATTTTCCTGAGACAGCTTGCTCTAAAATGTGAAAGGATAACAAAAAACAGTTAGGCGTGTTATTCTTTGATAAGAAGGAAATGAGGAGTGAAAGCAGGCAAGGAGAGAAAGTATAAATGGAGAGAAAACCCATAAAAAACAACAAGTATTATGTGGAAACTGTGTATATGCACAGAATTTGCATATGCAGTAAATACGCTTATACACCTGAGCGATATCTTACAGATATGAAGCTCAGACAATGCATATAAAGACATGAGATACTTTAAGCTTCTATACATAAAGCTTCTCAGGTTCATTTTCCCAGGTCTCCTTATTTATGATTTATTTCTGAAGACTAAATTAAGTTTTTAAGTAAACAGTTGCAGCGTAACAAGCTAATCTGGGAACTATGTAACACATTTCTCACTCTTATAGATAGAGAAAATATTCAATTAGTATTCTGTCCATGATAATTTTTAATTTAAAGCTTTTAACCAAAGTACAATGGACTTTTGACATATAAATATTAAAAATTAAATTTCCTGAGTTCATTATCTGATAATTAGAACTAAATAACATCTTAACTGAGAGACAAACCCCACGCAAAGCAAGTCAGTTCCATTTAAGATTCCATTAGAAAAGTGTTTGAGCTAGTATGTAATGGACCATAAAATTTAATTTGGAAATGATATTACCAAAAATGATGGAATGATACCAGTCACAAAAGAACATGTAGGCAGCCCTCATCTTTTCATTTGGCATGATGTTCTTCTATTGATTGTGTAGAATTAGAAAGGAATTACTTAATATTGCACAGAATAACATATGTAGGGTTTTTTTTTCTCTTTTCTCCAGCGCCTCAGTATTTAAAAGTCAGAATTGACCAGTGTAGCTCCGTGTAATTACAAAGATTTCCTTATCTTAGCCTATTTGCTGAAGTCATCCTAAAGAAAGGGTCCCCTAATCCATTGGCTGTCTCATATCTCATTTACATTGGTGGTAATCCCCATCCTATCTCAGCATTTAGGTAATGACTTTGGGATTAAATTGCACTTCTTGCAATTCTTTACTTTCAAATCTCTACAACATATCAGCAGGGCCCGGCTGAATAGGCCTGTCAGAGGACTGGTAATGCAGCCAGGTAGGTAAGGCCTCCGACTTTAAAGTGAAATTAACTTTCTTCATAATAGGGTTTTAAGAAAAGAAAACCTTCACTCCATGTTGCAAAGTATTTTAGGGTGTTATAAAAAGATGCCAGGATTAAGTTATATTAAGCTTTCTAAACCGGTGTATTTAGCTACTTTTGCTGCATTTATAGCTGAAGTGGTTTTAGTAAGTCATTTTCAGATAGTTATCAGTCTAAAAGACCTACAAATGTTAGGTGTATCTTAAATTTTGCCTTATAAAAAACTCTGAAGAATACTGCTCTGAACCACTAGGATCACATCCTTAAATTTCATTGAATCTATCACATTTAATGAGCAAAAATCTGCTGTTTATTATGGCCTCGTATTGAAATAAAAAAAAAAAATCATTAGAAAATTAACAATTTAGGCCCAAATTCAACCAGATACCTAAGGACTTTTCTGATTTTAAGCATACGAATAATTTTACTGATGTCAAGACACAGCAAAATGTATTCAAAATTAAGTATAGATTTAAATGTCTTCCTAAATTTGGGCTTCAATAAGAAATATGTCATGACAGAGCCATCTTTTTTATCTGTTGCAAAATCCACAGTTTTGTAAAATACATGCATATATTGGTGAGTGAAAACTAAATTATATATATCATTACAGCTATGCTATGAATACAAATTCAGATAGTGTCATATACAGATGTTGTAACATAAAGCTCCTTTACAGAAAAGCATTTTTATTTGCTAAACTTAACACTTCTAGGTCCTTAAGCTGCTTTGCTTTTCAAATATTTATGTACTCACATTTAATCTTTAAAACTTCAGCTGTTTCCAAGATTGGGAGAATACCTTGTTTTGACAGATTAAGAGTTTCCTTTCACCTAGTTCACCAAGGTGCCGTAACACACTGCACATCAAATGAGAGACTTGATGTTTAGCAGATGGATCATGATACAATAGAGGATATCCCTGTTGGATCGCTCTGGAAAGCAGTCCAAGGCAGCCAAATATAAATCACCTGAGGAATCTGAATTCATACATGCTCCTCACTTTGGCAGCTGCATCCTGCAAAGAATCCCTCTGCACTGAAATCAGGGCCAACAGATACGTGCCCTGTCCTCTGCTGCTGAAGCCACCATTTCAAAGGACCATGTTCAGAAAATGCTCACAGGAGACACCTTGCCTGACCCCTGTGTTGGCCTTTTGTGCATATATGCTAGGAAACGAGCCTTTTACAACATGTAAGTACTTTCTTTGTTTTTCCCCAAAAGCTAAGCCTTCTTATACCATCCCAGTAGGTGATACTTCACACAGAATAGTGGAAGATTAGACAATTTTATGGAAAAAAAAATTGTTGAGGCTATTAAGCCCAAAGATACCACCTGTGGCACAACAATTCCCTAAATCACATCACTGGATGGTAGGAGTATTTCCTAATGTGATAGCTCCTCGTCATTGCCTTCTCTTATCCTCTTCCTGAGACACAGGCACTTATCACTGCCAGGGATGGGACATTAGCTAGATAGGCTTTTGGTCTCACCCACTCTGGTCATACATATGACCATTGTCACTGTCTTACTGCAAGTACAATAAATAAATATCATCAATATTCAGACTAAGAAAGAATGTAAAATTAGCGTGAGATCGTGTCCTTCTTGTTTCACATTTTGCTGCTACGGAGGCTAACAACCAGAGGAGTTGTGCTTCTGATATTTGCAACCAACGGCTGGCTACTAGCAAAACGAGGACTGTTTGATCTGCTTTCCAAGAGGACTATGTCCAGAAGTTCAGAAGTTAGTATCGGAATTTCTCATGCTCGGTCTCAGGTGAAAATAAGTATTCTGCGTAAAACTGTATGTTCCTACAATCTTCAATCTTATTGCTATTTTGTGTCTCCCCAGGAAATGGGTGGAAAGAAAACACAAGCAGTTCTGTTTTCACCATTCCACTGGCAGACACTGCCTGCATTGCAGGGGGTGTGAGCAACAAGACGCTAACCTTGTACCTGCAACTCTGCCCAAAGACTTCAACCCCAAATGGTATTCAGCTCCAGCCCCAGTCCTAACAAGAGGCTGTCGGTAAGACAAAACCAGATTGTCAACAGCTACAGGAGACAAAACTCAAGACTCATATGGCTGCAAGAGAATGCAGATCTCTGGGACATTGTCCTGTTTGGAGATCACTTGGAATTTTCCCATTGGAAGGCAGAGATCTCAAGAGTGAAATTAACTTTGCTGACAATAATCTGGCTTCCTTATTTATCTTTCAAGGACACCTTTGAGAAATCATAGGTCCACCTCTGTATGGAGAGGTGAGCTGCCTGCTTACCTGCCCCTCCTGCCTACACCTGCCCTGGAGGTTCACTGCTACCAGTGCAAGGGAAGAGAAGGAGTGTCAGCCAAGGGACAAGCATTGGGTTTGATCATTTGAGGAAGAGGGGAAGTTTGCCAGAAATGCCAAAACAACTTCCATATTGGCTCTTTTATTCTCATTAATTAACCACTTAGAGGCCAAAATAGTTTTAAAAGGCAATAGTGAATCCACTCCCAGAAATATTATTTCAAACCATCACTTTAGTATACTTCTCTCAAAGTTGCCTAGGAATCAGAGAAACATTTTTTTGAAACTATTTCTTCAAGTACGAAACCAAATTTTTGCCATACACGCTGCTGAGAGGCAGCATTAACAAACACAACAGGTAATTACTAAGCAGTGATGTTCCATCAGGACAAAGAAGAAAGGTAAGACAACTAATTTAATAGGAAGCCCTATTAAATTACAATTTAACTTATCCTTGTTTATACTCATGGTATTTTTACAACAGGCTGTATTCCCTGTGTTAAGAAGCTTCCGAAATGTTTAGCAGTCACCAACTCAATGGTGTAAATAAAGGCTGAGTAGCCCTCATCCCACAAAGCCCCCAACACGGCAATGTGGCATCTCAACGCCATGCAGATGTTGTAAGAATCTGGGGGATGGCATAAGCTACGCGGAGGAGATCATGCCTTCCCCATCTGCGCCCTGCAGTGCCATAATTTATCGGGAAAAGGGAGAGCCTTTGCTTTTCCATCCCCATTCACATTGGAGCTATGTACACCAGGGGAAGGTAGTGATTCACTTTGAAGGGAAGCTGCATAGTCCAATGGTTACCAGAACCTCGACTGGTAAGTCAGGAGTTAGGCAAGCTGCTGAGTGTAAAATTATCAGACCATCTATGATATGCAAGATCATTAATGCTGAATTAACTTTATCCTTCCAGAACCTCAAAGTTATATGAAAATCAACCTCCCGTATTTACAACTACAATTTTTGAGGTTTTGATGTTTAGGTACTTTTGAAGAGCACGTCCTTTACCTGGCATAAAAATCATCTTCCCACCGTGAAACAAAGACAGTGTAAAGCTTACCTTACCGGCTGTATTAAACCCAAGTTCACATACAAAAATGGTGAATATTTGCAAGTGTTGTGCAATTATTTTTTTTTTTTTTTACAAACAATATTAGAAAGCATATTCTTCAAAGGCACACCTAAGACAATGCACAAAGTCAACTATTGTTTCTGCTACAAACCCAATAGATAACAGAAAACATTAAGTGCATAATGGCTCGAATGTGCTACACTAGGAGCGTTTAGCCCATTTCACATGTCTCCTTGCAGTGTTTTTCATACACTTGGCTCTGCGGTTCAGCTTGGTTGTATCCAATGATGAGTGATAATTGGAAGCCCTCCCCCTGCCATTCTCCGAAATGATACGAAAATTAATTCTTGTACACTGTGCATTGCATACACCAAGGGAAGTTGACCCTATCAATTTACATACACTATAGGGGCCTGCTATCACACTGCAGCCAGCAAACAGCTTCTCTTATCTAGGAAAGACCCTCATTTGTTATTTCTTGCTGAATACACCCACTCCTATTATTTCTGTAATTCTTTGCAATAATAGACCTTACCCTAATGAAACCCGCATTATGAGAAGGTTATAGTCCTGACCCAAAGACGATTAGCTCTGTGCTCTGTTATTGCTACATATGTAATTGCATAATTGATTTTAAAATTTACTTTTGTGTCCCCAAACCATAAAGTGAGCAGCCCATTAAGGGGGAGAAATATAATTAATATATCTATTAAAGTGGGGCAGGATATTATTGCAATTTTAGGATTATGTGGGGAAGTGTACATGTAAAACTAAGAAAGAAATACAGAAGTTGGGATTCCCATCATACTTAATTTTAGGTAACATGCAAAGGATGTTCGTTTTCAGTACACAACAAACTGCTCAGACACAGGTCTGTAAGATGTACCTGGTAGGTAGGGGTCAATTTTATACACAACTCCGTGAAGCCGAGTGGGTAGAGTATTCTGCAGGCCTGAGTCTTTGTTAGCCTATGCTAATGAAGCTATGAAAATCTTTGTTTCCACATAACGTACTTCTACAGGTATGCTTGACTATACATCTAACACAATGCGAGTGTTCTTCTTAGTCAATTGATACATGGTAGATAATTGACAATCCATGTTTCAATAATTAAATCTAAGTAAATAAGAACATACACAATTAACACCATATTTTTTTTAAATTGAAAGTATTTTATCCTCAGTTACACCTAGACCATACTGTATAATCAACTGACAGCTTCCCATCACCTAAAGCAATCTGAGGCATGCAGATCCCTGCATTGGTTTACGTATTAAGACAGGGACAAATTCCCTCTCTTTAGATGAGGCATTGCACTGCACTAAAGACTCCGTATGTGTGCATGTGCTTGTTTCATCATGCCACAGTCTTACCATCACTTGCACAGTAGCAGCCTAGACTAGACTGGGACCTCCTCAAGCCAGGGCAGATTTTGCCTGGAAAGCTTACAGAGCAACAGAAAAGAGGGACCTGTCAGCAGGAAAGTAGGAGAGAAAAGACGAGGGAAACCTGACATAGTCCACTGTCATTCCCCAGTGAGCCACACCAGGGAAAACCTAGGACACAGAGCCCAAGTAAGACTTAAGGGACTGGATGGGTGCAGCTGGCCTCAACACATTTCATCTGAACTTGCTTGGTAGCACAAATATCATTTCTGATGGCGGCCTCCATCACAGGTTCCTGCATTCATTCTGTAGCAGCAGCCTAGCACCTGGCACCTGAGATGCTACAGCAGAACAGTCAGGGCCCTCAGCAGCAAGGGTTCACTTTCTGTATCCAAAACACAGGCATCCAGTGTTATTTCACGAGTCCCACATGCCCTCCAGCTGCTTCTCTGGATGGCAGCGGGTGTCTCATGGCTCTGGCACCATAGCTGGCAGCCACTTGTGGCTTCCCTGAGGATGCCTGAAATAGCACCAATATTTGGGGGCAGCTGCGTCATGTCCCAAGCGACTTTCTGACAAATACAGTGAGCTTCTGTCGAGGAGGCGATTGGCCCTGAGGGTGACATTCATCTCATCATAGGTGGGAGTCAATTGTGGACGCTGGGTCCACACTACAGAGCCTGCTTTGGAGCCTGAGACCATGCCAATAAAGCTCTATGTCCTACACCTACAAAGGAAAACTCCTAAGTCAATGGGTTTGCTGACAGTAACTTCTGTCTAAGTTGGTTCTGGCTTATATATATTATATTCGGGAGTCAGGGCTTTTCCCCGTCTTTAGACAAGTTAGCATTCCCACTCAGAATTACTCATTATCAGAGCACCATTTTACATGGACATGCCTCTATTGAATTGGATTTGTGAGATAAGTTAAGGAAAAGGCAGTTGTGTAATTTGCACACAAAGTGGTTGGAATTGATCTAAAACAAACCTTTAACTTTCAAACTGGTTTAAATGGGGAAAGAACCATTGGATAATTACATCATTTAACACATTGATTGTCTAAAAGTCAATTCTAATGATTTCAGAAATAGAGGGCATTGTGCTTTCTTCATTTTTAAGGAAAGATTTTTGCTCAGTACAGAGGAGTAAATGGTGGATTTTTTAAGAGACAATATAGAAGATCTGAAGAAAACAAAAGTTTCATTATGCCAAACAAGGCTTATTTCACAAAAGCTAAAAAAAAAAAAAAAAATCAATGGGACACAATTAAACTGGGTGCATTTCCCCTTACAGTACAACAAAGTAAAAGCAACTTAAATAACCTGTGTGTATTCAGAATACATAATTAAAGAGGTATTTTGTATCATTAGTCTGACCACATCTGTTTACTTTATAGTTTTGCATCCCCTCTGTTATATATTTGATCGCCACTCGATCGTGAATTAAACGGCGCAGCACTCAAAGCCCTAAGATTAGATTTTCTCTTTTTCTAGTTACTTATACAATACTGTATTTCTCTATCAATCAGAATACAAAATATATGAATATGTCACGAGGACATTGATAATCTCATTTTGCATTTATGGAAGACTCCAGACCATTGGAGGGCAAACTCTTCCTTTTACTCATGTAGCTAGCCAAGTGGGATTCTTTGCATACACAATGGAAAACTAAATTTTAGCCCCAGATCTCACAACACTTAGAACCTACTGTAATAAAAGTTGCATTCGTTTAACTGAAGAAAGGTTCTTAAATCAATTTAGTCACACCACTGCAAATCCACGTGGACAATCTTAAATCAATTTGAACCTGGCTTATTTCAATTTGGCTTAATTCAGAAAGAAATCAATTTAAGCTGAAGCAATATATGCAAGGTTTACATTTATGTAACAGTGTGCACAAAGGCATTTGCAATAGTTTAAGCAAATCAACTTGGAAAGTGACTTCAGGTTCTGCCTACATTTAGAGTGCTACCCCAGTACAGAAACACTGGCAGCTCTGCATTTCCAAATGTAGTTTTAAGGATACCAGAGTAATTTTGCTCCTTAAGGGTACAGTAATTTCAATCCCATTAACAAATAATTGTTAAGCTTAAATTCACTTTTTCTTGTGTAATAGTTTCTGTTGGCTTGGTCTGCCCAGGCTGTGTACCTTGCGCTCTGAGGGGCACAGCTATAAGCCATGAAAGTCTGCTTGGTAGATTTGGCCTTAAATAAACTTGTGTGACATGTAAAAGCGAAAAGATGTCAGCTTTTAGTTCCCTTGTAAGTTCCCTAAGAATTGTCCCAAAATTCTGGAGGTTAAATTGAAGACAAGCGACATTGTAACATGACGTACAGTGGCTCTTTCCGAGGCAACAAGAGGTTCATACAAATACTAATTCTGGAAGAAATACAGAACCTGGCAAGTTCATTTTAGAGGTGCTACCATATTTTGAGTTCAGAAACGCTGTATTTCTGTAACATCTTTTGAGCGGTGTGATGTTTGAGCTTCCCTTAGCTGGGTCTCAGGCAAGTGAGTGGAAACAGACCGTTTTATACAAATGGGTAAATCAGCATTGCAGATTTTCAGCTTGCAATAGCCATGCAGTCTCCTCAATCCACCAAAGCACGGCTTTGAGGGATTCACTGAGAGTCCAGATTCTCCCAGTCTTTCTTGGATGAAATAGCAACTTATTGCAAGAAGAGGAGCAATGACGCCAGTCAAACCCATACTAGAGAGGGTGCTTCTAAGAGTAAATAGGAACATGAGATCTTGCGTTGGTTTTCTGTTAGAGTGGTAGATGTTTTGCAGCATAAATACGTGCCAGTTCATCAGCGGAGAAAAGCATTCTCCATAACCTGATCCCTCTGTGTAACTGAACGTGTTCAGACAAGCAGTCAGCTGTCGCCACACTGAGATAAATGCTTGCAGGTAGTAGAAAGTGTTTCTTTGAACCGGGAAGGGTTTTGTCAGAGTATAGTTAGACATTGCTTTAGGTACTGGAAATTTAAAAAAAAAATAAAAAAAAATTCGCCATTTACTGTCAGAACTTGTGCCTGGCACGTTTAAACTTTTCTTTTGAAAGGAATTAAGGTCCTGTCAAAAATCTTGGTGGAAAATAAATTAAAACTGCCCATTTCTAATTTGGCAGTGAGATTTGACCTTGCTGAAGCAATCAAAAAAAAAAATATTCAGATAAACAGAAAATAGGAGATGGTCCTTCACGTCATAAGACCTTATCTCTCCTTTCTTCCATCTTTTCGTGCTATGTATACAACTCAGAGGGTTTGCATTGCTCTGATAGGGTAGGTCTTTGTGCTGTTGGCATAGAGCTGAACTTCTCTGTTCCTCACATTGCCAATCCATCTGCTTCAGGCAAAAATAAGATGACTGAGTTTTGCTTTCCCAAAAAAATCTGCAGGGAAGACTGTGTTGTGGCAGAGCAGAAAACAGGCAAGATGTGCCATACTGTAAGAATCCTAAGGATGTCATGGATCTCCTGCATAAACATATTAAGTATATAAATCCTCCTTTTGTGATATTCTTTGCAACGGACAACAGTGTTACTGAATCATGTCACTGAAAAAGCCTTCCTTTATTGCAGCTTCAGTGCCATTTTCAAAGGAGCACGTCAGTGGGAGCATCCCTACCCATGAAATGGCTGGAGGAGGGGAAATGACATACTCTGTACTCAGCAGTTGCTTGTAGCAAGGGTCAAGCACTTTGCTTTAAGGCACCAACTATTCCCTACACTTCAGAAAACATCACTCAAACTGTACAGAAAATATGACAGTGGAACATTTTTCCAGCTAGAGCTCAGGATCTCAGATAAGGTTGTTGAGAAAAGCTTGGCAGAAAATCTCCTATCCTCACACGTAGAAGTTCTTGGCAAAAAAACCACCATGGTACCATAAACTTCAGACCTGCAAGACATCCCAACAGCAAGATTTTGGTACTGCTCCCCATTGGTTTTGCTAAGCAACTGCAAAGCCTTTTCCAGGGGATGAGCAGCAACAAATTTCAGTGTCTTAGAAACCCTGCAATTGCTAATAAGGTGTCCAGCATTGACCTTCAGCATTTCGTTACCTCAAACACCCGCCAGTCTGGCTTTGCTCTGCCAGTGCTGGCAATGAATTCACCTGCAATTTACCCCATTCTATAGAACAGGCAGAAGACTTCTGCTCACCTCCTCCCTAGCTGATTTCCACCCCCCAGCTGGAGAACCAGGCAGCAATGTGGCAGGGAAGTTTGCACTGATGCTCCAGCTATATTCTCTATCAATACCAAAATGTAAGTAAGGAAACATGTTTGCAGAAGTGACAGCATTATCTGCGTACTGACAGATTCTGCCTCATGGATATGGTCAAAGAAACAAGAAAACAGCAGAGAAAAGGGGTAAGCTGTAAGCGGTACAGGGCAAATAGCAAATGCTACAGAAAAGGTATTATCCCTTTTGTCCCAAATAACAAATGGAGACTGCAGAAATTCTACATTCTTCATCTTATCAATGTGGAAAAACACAGACAGCCACAGCTATTACACACAGTATTGTAGGAAGGCAAGAAGACATATATTTGTTCTGAAGTTCATCAGATAACTTCAGTAAATCACATGTCAAAATATTTTTAAAAAGTGAGGGTTTAGGAACTATTTCTTTTGCTTATGTTAAGCTGAATAAAACAAAATATATGAAATAAACTCTGGTGCTTAATCATGGAGACAAAACTGAGGAAGATTATTCTGCTTAAAAAATATGGTTGCAACTTGCAAATGCATTTTTAGAAGTGATTTTATTACAAAGTGTCCTATCAAGAAATATCACAAAAATTATGGTGAAGCATGCACATTATTCAGTGACCAAAATGGTTATAGAGAGTTTGGAAAGCTAAGCAATTTAGGAAGAGCTGAATTGTCTTAGCACCGAAAAGTTGTGATGAAACAATTCTCCTACCATTGCTTGGCCATCAGTCACTTATAACAGCAACTATGGGGTGGGAGGACACATACTGCTTGAGGCCACAAGAAAACTCAGATCCTTAACTTTGATAATTTAGCACACACTAACTGTGCTGGCTCAATAGTCTCAAAGTATTTTCGTTCCCCATGAAGGAGTATGGATTACTGTACCTGGCCTGCCATGGGTCAATGGATCTCTGCTCTTTGGGCACAGGGACCATTTCCATGCCTGTCCTTGGGAATATTGGTTTACAAACTCACCTCTTAGCAAAGAACAGTAAGAACAACAGCAGGACATATTTGGGAGAGAAAAGGAAGAAAAGGGAAAACAGCTATCTCTCAGATTCAAACCTGAGTGATGCTTTGGCCCAAAATCTGTTTGCATGAGAGGTCAAACTTTTCTTGTTCTCTTTGGAGTCTGCAGTAAAGGATCCATGCAATCCACTCAGTCCTAGTAACCAGATACTACAAAATGTGCTAAGCCCCCGTGATCTAAAATACAGACTACCAGAAGATATCTAAAGCTAGACATCCAAAATGGGCCTTTTGGGGGAATTATGATATCTTGGAAAATCCGCAAAAATCAGGAACCAGTGTAGGCAATGTTCAAACCCATGAGGATGCACAAAAAACAACACAACAATCTAATAAGATTGAAAGAGGCAAAATTCAGAGGAAGAAAAAAGACAGGTAAACAGGATGCTAAAAATGATTTTCAGCACATTCTACATTCATTTTCTCATCTGATAACTGAAGCCTCTTTCGGTCCTCAATTAAATCCACTTACTGGTCAAAGAAAACAATACATGCAATTACTGAAAAGCAAGAAAAGCAGAAGTTGTGCAGGGCATGACTTCCACCTTTCTTCAGCCCCAGCACTCTGCAGGCTGTGTGCCATGGTCTTGCAGCCTGTGTGCTAATCCTGCCATCACATAGGTGCCATGACTGGGAAAACATCCCGCCTACTGGCAACTAAAACGTAAACACCACAAACAAGCTGTTTCTCTCTGGTCTGAACTGGATTCTATTTTTCCCCCACAAAATAATTTTGCTCTAAATGTAAGTTCCCTGTCAGTGGAACATCATTGTGCCACATGCGAGAGCTCCATTGTAAGCCAAGCCTACCTATGCAGCCATTCAGACATCTATAACATCACCAGTACTCTAAAGTACGTGGTGGCAAACTCTATAATTTTTTGGTTGCATGGACTGAAAGAAATCAAACCACTGAAATGTGTTACTATGATCAAGAAAAAGCACATTAAGAGCGACGGCTAACAGTTAACAAATGCCTTTTAGACAGACACTCTCTAAAAAATGTCTCTCTCCAGTTTGTTTTTGAAGGCAACCTGAATGCCTGTTTGCATCCTCTGAGCAAGGTCTTGGAACAGTGGCTGGTGGTGCACTTGCAAAATTAAAACAGGCTGTTGACAAGGAAGAGCAGCAAGGACTGCTTGGTTTTCAGCTCTATTATTTGTTGCTGGTTGAGCTGAAGGAAGACATTCATTGCTTTACACCCAAAGCACCTTTCCAATAGATGCAGTTCAGTATCAGATGATCCCATGCACTTCAGATGCTTGATTACATTTTTGCAAATCAAGCTCTAAAAGCTTAGAAGTGCAAAATTTACTAGATCGGTTAAAAAAAAAAAAAATCACACCACACACAAAGGATATTTGAACTATTCTTTCCATCGAGCTTAGAAACACCTTTGCTACCTCTCTTGAGTGGACACCCTAAACACTGCAAATCTATTAATTGGCATCATCAATTACTCACACTGATGAGCACTTGCGCACCTGAGCAGTCACAGCAGGGTTAAGGAAGGCCATCGTACTGTTCCTCCAGGTATGTGCCCCTCGGTGCTCAAAGGTATCACATCGCTCATCCCTGCATGTTGCTTGCTGCAATTTGATATATACTGACGTACAATAATAAGAACAATATTTCTTACAAAGAGATTTGATGAGACCCTGATCGAATGATTTCAAACACAGTTCCACTCAAATCTCAGAGTCACTGTAAAAACAGAACCTATGGAAAACATTCATTATTATTTAGTTGTTACTTTTTGCTGTCTATATTCCCCTTATTTTTATTCTCCAGCTCTTGGAAAGCAATTGCGCCGTTCAGGGGTGATTCCCCCCCAGCCCTCTCCTTCCCCCCAGGGCTTGCATATGCTTGACACTACTTGGAAAAGTGACTAACAGGGTGTTCACTTTTACCAGGCCATTAATTGATAACACTTAATTAATCTGCCGTGTGAGAGATCAAATGAAGATTGTGTCCCACAACCAGCAACATATATTGACTTTGTTATTCCAATTATGTGTCTGACCAGAACAGCCCTTTGGTATAAGACTTAACCTTTGAATCACCCTCAGCGCAGAACTAGATCAGCTGCTAGGGATCTGACCTGAAAAAGACCTTGACACTGCCGGAGCTCTCTATGTGCTGGAAAATGTTCCACCTTGTGCTTGTCATAGCCAGCGTTCATGTTGTCATTTGCAATTACATTTGTGTGTTGGACACGGTTCTCCGATAAGAAGCTGATAATTAGCGGGAAGCTCTGATTACAAGTCACTGTTTCACATTGGCACGCATTTTTGTTTATTTTGTTTTGCAGTGGGTTTTTTTTTCTTTAAAGAATGCCCAGAAAAGAGCAATTAGTTTCAGCAGCAATTGGGTAAGTGCAGCAGACAAAGAGAGTAAATTGCCTTTAGCAGACAATTTATAAATCAGCTGTAGATTTCCAACTCAGTTTTTATTTTTGTTTCCCGGGGTTATCTTCTACTACGTTGATGGGTAACATCATCAGAGGCATTTTTGGTGTAATTTACTATAAGAAAACATAATTAAAAATATATTCATCAGATTTCCTGTGGCTTTCTTCAAGGATAGTGAACAGCAGCAGCATAACAAGGAGTAGCAATTGACCGTCTCTATGTGCTAATTTTGCTATGTTAAACCCACGTTTCTTGTCCCACACAAGTCAGTATAAAATCTGAGCAGACATACCCAAAACTGCGTAGCAAATCTTAGTTAACATCCACCTGCCATGAACATCACATACTATTTTGTCAGACATGGATCTGACCAGGATATGGATGGCTATTTTATGGTGCAATTTTCTTTAATGCACCCTTTCTCCAATAACACCCTTTCCAACCAGAGGTAGAGGATAGCGTACAAATGTGACAATGAATTGCACAAAGATGAATTCTTCAGAAAAGAAGTCAAAATACAGTAATGTTTGTTTTGAAAAAATATTATTTTAAGCCAATATCATTATTTGAGCATTGAATTTAGCAATATGACTTGCTGGCACAGGAGGAAAGAAAAGTAGACTCAGAGACACCTATGAATAACAAAAAACCCTGAGAATGAGACCATTTCAGGTCCTCCACCTTGTCTGGTATTACAATCTACCGTGAAGTAAAACTGCTTTTGTTTCTGACTTTGCTGATGTAAAACCACTGAGGTAGCTCCAAACTCAGATAACTCTGAAGAATTTAATATAGAGAGTTATCAGTCTAAAGTTGCTTTAAGAAGGCAGAGCATCAATCTGTTGTACTAGCAAACAAAAATATGATGTGCCTAATATCTACATTTTTATTTAAATCATCAACATTTATTATTAATAAAAAAAAGGAAGAGTAACTGGCCTGATAGAGTAGAATGTGAGGCTCTTACCACTAGGTTGGTGCCTTTTGAACAGGATTGCTAAATAGAGTTCAATAAAATATTAATTTCTTTGCCACAAAACAAACAACTGTCAAACTGTTTAATTGTCCTGATTAAATCCCATAGGGTTCTAGTAATGAAAAGCAGCCAAAGGCACAAGCTAACAATAACTCACATGTGCAGCAGTGGCCTCTGAAACATTTTGTTTTCAAAGTATTAACCAAGACACAGTTTTCTTACTCTTTCCATAGCATGCCATAGGGTCTTTAACTGCTGGGCACCTTGGCAAGCAGCAGGGCTGTGCGGAGGAAATGCCTCTTGAAAGAAGGTATGGAAGGTATGGAATCATGGAATTTTCAGAGTTGGAAGGGACCTCTAGAGATCATCTAGTCCGACTTTCCTGCTAGAGCAGGATTGCCTAGAGCACGTTATTCAGGACTGCATCCAGGCAGGTCTTGAAAGTCTCCAGAGGAGGGGACTCCACAACCTCCCTGGGCAGCCTGTTCCAGTGCTCTGTCACCCTCACCGTAAAGAAGTTTTTTCTCATATTTGATCGGAACTTCCTATGTTCCAGCTTGTGCCCGTTACTCCTCGTCCTGTTACTGTGAACCACTGAAAAGAGTCTGGCTCCATCCTCCTTCAACCCACCCTTTAGATACTTGTAAACATTAATCAGGTCTCCCCTCAGCCTTCTCTTCTCTGGGCTAAAGAGTGCCAGCACTCTCAGCCTTTCCTCATAAGGGAGATGCTCCAATCCCTCAATCATCTTTGTTGCCCTACGCTGGACTCGCTCCAGTAGTTCCCTGTCTCTCTTGAACTGGGGAGCCCAGAACTGGACACAGTATTCCAGGTGTGGCCTCACCAGTGCAGAGTAGAGGGGGACAATATCCTCCCTTGACCTGCTGGCCACACTCTTCCCTATGCAGCCCAGAATTCCATTGGCCTTCTTGGCAACAAGGGCACATTGCTTGCTCATGGATAGTTTACTGTCTACCAAGACCCCCAGATCCTTTTATTCAGAGCTGCTTTCCAGCAGATCCACCCCTAACCTATACTGGTGCCTGACATTCTTCCTCCCCAGGTGCAGGACCCTACACTTATCCTTGTTGAACCTCATTAGGTTCTTCTCTGCCCAGCTCTCCAGCCTGTCCAGGTCACACTGGATGGCAGCATGGCCCTCTGGGGTGTCAGCCACCCCACCCAGTTTGGTATCATCAGTGAACTTGCTGAGGATACACTCTGTCCCCTCGTCCAGGTCATTGATGAATACATTAAACAATACTGGTCCGAGTATTGACCCCTGGGGGACACCACTGGTTACAGGCCTCCAACTCAACCCTGCTCCGTTAATCACAACCCTCTGAGTCCTGTCACACAGCCAGCTCTCAATCCACCTCACTGTCCCCTCGTCTAGTCCACACTTCCTCAGTTTCCTAAGGAGGATGTTATGAGAGACAGTGTCAAAAGCCTTGCTGAAGTCAAGGTAGATGACATCTGCTGCTCTGCCCTCATCCAGCCAACCAGTTATAATATCATAGAAAGCTATGAGGCTGGTCATGAGGTACCGCTTGAAAACATCAGTATGTTATCAAAAAGGGCTGTAAACAAACTGCTGCACAAATCCCCAAGAAACACGGCTAATGTCGGGGTGAATCTTGACCTCATAGACTTCTGGCTGAAATACAGAAACACTACCAAATGAACCAAAGGCAAATGAGAAACATCCAAAGATAAATGAATATATGCCAAGGCTTATGTGTGCTATCAAGCAATAAATACACTAGGAGTAGGAAGTGCAAAAAGTAATTAAGGTTAAGAAAGAGGCATATGCAAGCTATAAAACATTAGGTAGAGAGGAGGACTAGAAAGATTGCAGAAGGAAGTTAAGAGAGTGTAAAGAAAAAAATTAATACAGGAGGCATAGGAAGGGACAGTATGGGAGATTGCATGAGACGTTAAGATAAATAAGAAGATAATTTTCAACTCTGTAAGGCTCAGGAGTCAGACATTGGAGAAGTGTCTCTAAGAGATGGCAGAGAAATTCTATTCTAAAAAGTACACATTGTGCTAAAGCAGATCAAAATCAAATGTTTCTAACTTCACATTGAAAAGGTTTTGGACTCTCCCTGTGGATTCTTGGGGTAATAACATACGTATCTTGGATAAAATCATGTAGCTTTCACAGGGGCCCACATGTACATTATGTTGTAATATGGTTGTCCTTTGTAAGGACAAATGGATAAACTGAATTTGATGTGAAACCAGGACCACATCAGAGGGGTGGCTTGAAGTGTTTGGAAGGATGTCAAGAGGCATGGTGTAAACAGGCCAGATGTGGCAAAAAAAAAAAAAAAAAAAAACAACAAACACCTCAAAAGCTGTGGAGAAGTGACTTAATGTTGGCCAGTCAGGGAGCAGAAATATCAGTGACAATGACATTCTACGTGCCAGAGGGAGTATCAGCTCTTTTGCACTTAGATGATTAAGTAGAAACATGAAACGGTCAGAATACCATGGGTGGCTGTTGAAGGACCTTTTTTATCCTGTTCTTCTTGAATGTGTTGGCAGTAACTATTTGGGAAGTCACTAATCCTAACACGAAGAACTGGTATCTCTAAGCAAGAGGCTGTGTAAGCACACGCAAGGCCACTTTCACCTGCAAAAATCTATATTCAAACAATCTGTGGGAGAAAAAGTCCTATGCAGAACAGCAAAAGCAAAAGTGTCTCTTCTTTCTAGCAGTAATGGGAAGGGGGGATTTGGAAAGATAATTTTTCTGTAATGTATTTCCCTCCCTGCCTTGGGTATTCTTATTCTTAGTATTCCCTATGTAAATATATTTTCAGTGTTTTTTTATCAAGCAGTATTAAAGTTTGTCATTTACCAAAGTTTGAAAAATATTGCAAACAGGGCACATACTGGTACCTGGACAGTGGTGAAGATGGCAGCATTACCTGTTTGGCTGTAGTCTGGTTAATGAAGCAGAGAGAAAGGTTAGCTGAGGCTGTGACTGGCTTCCTGCTTCTTCTCATTATGTCCGACTACGTTAAAAAAAAAAAAAAAAAAAAAAAGGTGACTGTATATTCTAATACAGCCTGGTCACCTTTGGCACTGGGCTGAGGAAATGAGACTTCACTGAGACAGAGGACTCCCACAAAAAAGTGTGAAAAATTGAAATGACAAGGTTGTGTTGATAGCTTGTTGAATGAATGAAGGGAATGAATTGAAATTTACATTTATATAGCACCGTTCGTCTACACTGTATCACTCAGGACTAAAGAGTTCGCAGAAGACTTACTTTGCCAGCACAGCCGCACTGGGGAATAAAGTAGAATAGGACCATACATCATTTTTCCAGAAACAAACCCTACAAAAATAGTGAAGAAAGGCATACAACCCATGTAAAGCTTAAAAAGGGTGGAAAACATAGAACAGAAAGTAGAGCACTTCACGCATGGAAGAACAGGAAGCGAGGAAGCTACTGAATAATATTTTTAAGTTTAGATCATGATTCCAGGAATTAAACTAAGCAAAGAATACAAAAAAATAATCTAATCCTTTTATCTATTCCACTCCAGGAACAAATATCCCACCATTCTTCACTTTCTAACAGTAAAACCCTACAGATATGGGGATTCAGTAACTCAGCTGTTGCATTGTTGTTTGTCCTTAAAGTCAGAAAGTTCTTTATGAAGTGTAAATTAAACTTTCTTCATTTCATTTCAGTCTATTACTTCCTAATCAGTTCTTGCTGAACATGAGGTCCAACTGAAGAAATGAACCACTCTCCTCTTGACAACAGCTTTTTCTATACTGGAAAGATGGAATCATGTTCCCGTTGGTCCTTGGTATGGCTAAAGGGTGGTTCAGTACTTACTTTCAATGACTTGACCCTCATTTTGCCTCTATATCGTGTTACTGTTATAATACGAGAATACAACACTGTTTGAGAGTCTGCACTGAGATCTTTCCCGTGTGTGTTTGGTTCATGTAAGTAATTGTATGTTGGATGTTTAGGAGATAGGCTACTGTACACTCACTGATTACTTGTGCACAAGGAAAATTTGCCAAAATAACATTTATCAACCCATGGAACCCAAGTATTATTTACCTAATTCATCTTCCGAGGCCCTACAGAGGACCTCACCTCCAATCTTTCATACATCTCAGCTAGCAAATCCCGAGTCATCTCATGCTGATGCTGCCACAAATCTGTTTTCTTTGAGCATTTTCCTTGTAAAAATTAAGTGCCTTAAAAGCAACAAGATAACAACTACAAGGCAAGAAAACCTGACTTCTCAGTTGCACTTCCACCACTTCCTGGGGTGATAAAGGGTTGGTTGAATTCCCGCCTAATTCAGTGCTAAACAAAGTCATTCTCAAAATGCAGCAGAATACGTAGAACAGGGAACACATTGCATTCTTCCCATCTGTTGTGAATTTTAGGGATATTTGGGAAATAGCTTGACCAGTATGTCCAACAAGAGTACATGCAGCACAGCTTTCTCCTTCCCCTGCACCAAAAATCATACAAGTTTGCCCATAAATCATGAGATTTCAAAACAGGTCCACACTGATACACAGCTAATTGTTTTTGCTGTGACATTTTTAGATGACTAAATACAGGTCTATGACAAAGTAAGCTCACACAAGGCACCTACATAATATCGCCCCATATCTGCTACAGGCAGCAAGCTGAATCCCACATGAAATGGACAGACAGACATGCAAATCCCAGGTTTCAAAGCTCTCGCTACCACATTTCCTTCCCCATTCTCCTCTCTCACCCACCGTAGTGGTTTCCTGACACCTATTCCCCAACTATCCCTAGCCTTCAGCTCTAATCCTTCGGCTTTCGGGGTTGAGTTGCAGCCTCCCTTCCAGCCCCCCATTTACAAACACCAGCAGCTCCCCCAAGACCCATCCTAGTTTCCTGCTTCCACATTTTTCTGAACACTCATCTCCAGAGGAAAGGCTTCTTGTGAGCTGTAACGGTTCTGACCCATCTGTTTTCTTGACGGTGATGATGGGCAGCTAATAGCAAGTGCCTGCTGAGCTCGGCTCTGCTGCTGCATCGGGGTGAGCAGAGGAGGCCAATGCTACTGTCGCGAGCATTTTAAACTGCAGCCCACAAACAACACAGCGAGGCACTATGTAATGCAAAATAGCATGAGTTCTAGTACTATTAAATCACTTCTTTGTGGTTCTTTTTACCCAGATGAAAACACTACTAATTCACAAGTACTAATTAACTCACCAATGTTTGTAACAGTCTTAGAATCCGCAGAGATTCATTTTACCATTATAACATTTTCAATATAGTTATTTTGCACAACAATGGAAGGTCCTTGTTCCTCAACATTAACCTCTATGCATTGTAATATAGCATTGGAGAAGACAGTTTTACGTAAGTGGTAAGTGCTGCTTTTTAAAAAGAGGTTCTTTCTATAAATTCCTAAAAGGTTAGGTTTTATTTTATAACAAAAAAGGACTCACAGAAGACCAATGACTTCCCACTCAGCCTTGGATCTGACAAGTTATACAGATGGGTTCTGCTGATGCCTCTGACAAAGACACTCTACATGAAACCAAGCAACTTCCTCAGTTTTGCTGTAAAAAAAAAAAAAAAAAAAAAAGAGAGAGAGAGAGACAGCAAACCTTCCTTTCTCCTGAACTTTGTCTACTTAACTTCGTAAGTTCTTTCAATTAGCTCACAGTGAAACAGGGCCAGGTTAGCAGGCAGAGATAAACACAGAAGATTACAATAGCTCAGAAAGAAATAATACAAATAAAGATTTCTGCTGAAGCAGGATTTAAATAAGTGGAAATGTTACTATTGCTCTGGAGGTGAAACTACAGATGGAAGAAAAATGTTAAATTAAACTTCAAGGGTAAATCAAATGTTTTTCACCTTGATGCCGACTCATGACCTGAATCATGAAATAATAGGATAATATACCCATATTGGTAAAACAAAAGGAGAGAGGTTTGAAATGATAACAAGCTGACTTAAATTCACCATTAGAAATGTAAAAGGACAGTCTTGGAGACGGGACAGAGAGACAAGAGGAGTGTAGCATTGATTGATGATGTCAGAAGCTTTCCAGAGGTACAACTGGGTGGAAGAGAAGAATTATTTCCTCACATAACAATTGGGGAAGTCATTTTCTGCTCTATAGGAGGAACACTTACTGGAAACCAAGAAGAAAGCTGGCAAGACATATGTGCTGGGAGTAATGGTGAGACTTGGAGATCAGACACTGATTATTTGGGGACAGCCAGGAAGACTTTTCTTATTTGCCTAGTTCCCTGAGAAAACAGAGCTTTGGAATCATACCACATCTGCAATCAGACCATACCAGGGCTGCTACCAGACCTTATATATGCCCAGTGCTTCTTTGTCCCAGCACTCATGGAAATACCTTGAGTAAAGAAAGACAGATGATAACTTAATTCTGAGAAACTGAGAGCAAGGTAGGTCTGGGAGATTTGAGCTGACTGATGGGAAAGGGATATTTTGTACGAACCATTTCTGAGGAGTACCAAGCATGCATACAGGAAAGCGGGCAAGATCCTGTAAAAAGCTGCAGAAAGGCAAGTACTGAGAAGGAGACAGCAGCAAGAAGTCTGAGGCTAAATAGTGTCAAGGAAACAACAGAGACAAACTCAAATTCAACTCATCAGAGCAGGAAGAAGGAGGGATGCAGTGCTGGGCTGGGGGAAACCGTCAGGCCTGGGCAAGGACAGCTTGTTAGACAAGGCTCTCAAACAGCTTCTGAAAATTATAAATTCTTTATGCTCATCTGGCATTAAACTGAGCTTCCCAGTTGCTCCACTGCCATCATTTCTTCTGGGGACATCTGGAAGTGTCCTGAACCTACCTGGTTTGGGCTCAGAAGTGAGAGCACAGATGGTGGACCAGATGTAGAAAACTTCGGAATGTATTCAAGAAGAGCAAAGGGAAGTTTGAACTATACAAAGAACCAATTGATGCTGAAGGTTCAATAGGGGAGAGAGAAAGGTCATGTATTAAATGTATTAAATGCAAATTGGGAAGGTCGGGGTGTTTCAGAGAGAGAAAGGAGTGAGGAAATTGGAGGCCTGGCGAAAACATAGATAAGCTGAATAAACAAAATATAAAGAGCTATCACAGCAGTCATGCGCCTGCACAAAAGAAAAATGCTCCTCCAAAAAACAGATTCCCTATTAAGTGATTTTGCTTGATTTTTTCACGCCACTCATGAGTTATCAATCTCCCCACCTATAAAGACAAATGTCATATTGGCTCTAACCCATCAGCTATTCTCAATTTATCACCATTTAATATGTATTAAAATGCTCTTACCTCTGATTGCAAAAACAAACAAAATAAGGCAACATAAATCAAAAAGAAAGGGAAAGGGAGACGAAGAGGCTGAAGAACAGAAGGGAGATCTGCTTCTCAAAAGAATGGATTTTTTTTCTCTTGATCTTTGCATCCAAGCTCTCAAGGCCTCTCCACCACAAAAAGACACCAATGGTCTTATACTGTAAATCACATCAGTAGTTTATTAATCCCCTTACAACACAGAAACAAATGCTCAGCCATGGAGGGGGAATGGGGAAGCTGCAGAGTAGTAACAAACTCAGCAACCCTATGTCTCTCTCTCTCTCTCTGATCCCATTATAAACTAACACAATATTTTTCTCCAATTTTCAGTCGGTATTGCAGCTCGCAGCAGAAAAGATACTGAAAGCAGCAGGAGCCAGGCAGGGGTGTCAGACTTCAGAGCGGACACTGCCTTGGGACCTGGGGGGGCCAGTAAATCAGTGCACGCTTGTCAACAGCTCCAAGCTGCAGGAATTACTCGAGCGAAAATAACAAATGGCTGTCATTGTGGAGCCAAAAACCTGTGATTATAATTATCACATCCCCAGTGACCTTGCATAAACTTTAATCCCTCTCCAATGGAGCATTTAAATAGCCTGCATCTACTGGCAGGGGACCGTGTCCCCTTAGTTGAAAATACAGAGACTAGGAAAGAAACGAGCCACAAAGAAACCACCAAGCCCCTCTGTGTCTTACAGCTTGTATTAAAGAGTTGTACAAGAAAAGGCCTGTCACTGTCATTTTAATTGATATTATATAGTCATCCTGAATTCAAAATGCCATGGTGGTATCCAAACTCAGCTAAGCCCAGCACCAAGCATTTTAATGAGATGAAAAGGTCAAATAACACCAAGTTTTCATCACTGCATTCAGTGGGTCACTGGGCTGAGAAAGTGGGTGTACAAGGTGTGCGGATGGGTTGTTGAGTCAAGAAATCTTCAGGGAGGCAACCTCCTTCCACCTCGGAGAGGTTAGCTCACCCTTGCAGGTCCCACCATGATCAAGCTTTGAATGAACTCTTCAGCTTTGGTTAAAGACCTTTTACCACTGCTAAAATCAGGTATTTTATTTGGGTTTTTATGTTACCCCTTACAGCCAGGATCGGATGTCTTTGATTACAGAATTAAGGACCACTATTTGCTAGCGCCTTGTTCTACTTCTCTAAGTTGTAAAGGTACTTCCATATAATATAGACAGGTGCTGCAGAAAACCCCAAAAGCTCTGAATCTGGGGAAAGGAAGGATTTTGATTCTAAAGCATTTCATAGTCCTCATGTTTCCGATCCTGAAAGGATTCTTTTAGGGGGAAAAAAAAAAAAATAAGAATCAATTAATGTTATTTCATGTAACCAAGTCCTCCAAAGCACATCGATAGCACAGAAGTTGCAGAAATTTGATGACATTGCTCTGAAATTGTACACAAAACAAAGTTTCTCCATGAAAATCCAATTACTAGTTCACAGACCACAGAAATTGTTACACCTGCAAACCAGGTAATTTCCCCCAGAAGCAAGCACCTCCTGCGCTCAGCAGATGCTCCCATGTACAGGCAACCAACACATGTGTGTTAAAAACACAAGACCTTTTATCTCGCATACGTATGTTAACTATGTTCAGCATGAGCTTTGCACCATGGTATCACACAACAGTGATTTTTTATTTTTTTTTTTTTAATATTGCTGCAAGAAGACAGTATAAACTTATAATTGGAAAAGAGTTTTGCTAATTGCACAGGCTTTCAATAGATTTCAGAAATATTATATCAGAAGAATTACAGATTCAAGTTAGCAGTAATTTTAACAAATTTAAAATAGAGAAATCAGTGTAACAGTAAGTCTGAAGGGAAAGTCACTTACTGAGATAAGGCAAAATTTAAGCATTCCTATATTAGTGTGTAGGCTGGTGTATGCACTGCTCACCTGTGATTTTCTGTCTACGTTAAATAAATTAAGTAAAAGATATCTACAGCAAGAGGTATATTTCCTAAAAATAGGAAATTTTGCTGTCTAGGAAAGCAAGAAGTACTTGAAACAGAGTAGTTCACGCCCACACTGAGAGTTTTAACTTTAAATGTTGAATTAGAGGTGAAAATAACGAAAAAGCAGCCTCAGTATAGTTAAAGAGCTACAGTGGATCACAGAGGTACTTAGTTATTTAGGTAGTTTTGCAAGTCAATAAAACTCCAGTACGTATTGCAAAGGGAGGACTTCTTCCAAGCAGCTGTGCTAACCTGAACCATACGTCCTGGCAAGCCTCTAGCAAGCCCTCTTACCCCAGCAGTGTCAGCCCCACTCAACAGTGCATTTGAAAACACGGCTACAGCTAGGACAACTCTCTTTTTTGCTCTGTGACTGGATTAGGATGTTCTCTGGACCAGAGAGACAGCAAGAGAGACAGCCAGAGCCTCACGGAGTTTTGCATCCCTGTGACACTCTGGAAATAGGTGGTGGCACAGGAGAGACAGCTCTTTTCAGCCGGTGGCACAGAACAGGAACTGGACTGGGGCCAAATGCCTTCACAGCCCGTGACATCAAGGCCACTCAACAACCACTGCAGAGTACCAACTTCCATCAGCCTCATTCATTTTAAATGAAAATTCTCCGTTTGCATCACTGCAACATAAATAAGTACATTGAATATTGTGTCATAACAGCTTGGCACGTTTTTCCTTCTGTCAGGAATCATTCCAAATAATCTTCTTTCCTTTCCTGACTAGCAACAGGATACAGTTGCTTGAGTTTACAGCTGCATATTCCATATGTTTCATGCATGAGGATTTGGTAAAATTCCTCTGTTTATCCCGTATACTGGAGCTGAGTTATCACCAATGGTCTCTCCGCTTTGTTTCTCCTTTGACACGTTATCCAGCCTCACTCATCCATGTTCCTCATTCCATCCCTTCTTAGTGAACATGCAGTTTCAGAAGTTTTCTCTCCCTTTCTTCATGATAATAACTGTAAATTAAAAGTCTACTTTCTGTCATCGTAAGACCAGCTTTCAGTTGCTTGTCTCAACTTACATACACCATTTTTTGAACTCACATCTAGAAAAGAAAAAAACCCACACAGAATCTGCACTTCCTGTGTGTTGATACTTGCACACACTGCAACTCTGGCTTGAAATTGTACATAAACACCTGGTATCATTGGCAATTAGCCATTATTTGCCATGGAGTTAGTACAATGGGAGAGGGTGTTAACCTGTTTGTTTTTACAAAAAATTGTGGAAAGCCTATTATTTACCCCTTTCTTCCCTATCACAAGAAAAACCACAGCCATGGCCACCAGTTATTTTATATTATGAGTCTATTTTGAGTACATGTTTGTCAAAATTGAAATTATTTTGAAATAGCTAATGCTGAACACTAGAATTCCTTGGAAATTACAGAAACAAAATGGTTGTGAGAAGGGAATTATGAATGGTATTATAAAATCTCATTTCTTCTGATACTAATGGTCTGGATTTACAGTGTAAGCCCTTTGCAGTCCTGTGTCCCAAACATCCCAGAAGGTGTGCAAAAAAACCCCAAAGTGGTGGTGGTTGTATAACACAGTGGGACCAGGTGACTGAACAACTGGGTCATTTTTTAAGAGTTTTGATGTCAGTGTAGAGCAACTTGAATAAATAGCTCATAAAACTACCTTCACGTTATGGGGCAAATTGCTCATCTCTGAATCACAGTTGCTCTTGGCTTCCTGTTCAGAAGTGTTTCCATGAGTCCCACCGGCGTTAATGGGAGCTCTGCAAGCAGAACAAATAGACAATCATTTCACACTGAGAGGAGAATTTCCCCCACATGGTGTCTGTCCATCACACAAACCCACCTTTCACCAAGGGAGGGAAACACAACCCGTGTGAGTCTCCCCATCCCTACCTTTTCCATCCCCTCTTCTACTCCGCTGCCTGTGCCCACCAGGTCCAAACAGGCAATCTGACATTTTTAACAGCTTTTATCGTTTTGTAATGCTGGCTCCTGCCTGTTTCACATTCTCCAGCACTTTCCCGCAGTGGTGCTGAGTTCACTCAAAAGACGGTCCTGTTTTACCGAAATGCCAAAAGCAATCTCTAGCCCTATAATATTTTGTCTGCCTAAAGACCCCATCCCGAGGCAAGGGTTACTCTGAAAACGCAGTGAGACCAGATGAATAGAGATGTCATTACCTCTGGGTGAGCTTCTGCGTACTTTAGCTAAGCAGGAACCTATACAAGGCATGGGGACATTGTACAAGCTTGAAGGAGAGATGCCATACACAAACTAGAGCAGCCACACACCACCCTTCCTCACAAGTCAAAACCAGGTAAGAAAGAGAAGGCAGAAATAGGCTGCCTTGCCCCAGGCAATTTCACCCCAGGACTTCTGTTCACCATGCAAATTTGGGTATTTGAGCAGCGCATAAGTATCTTGACACTGCATTGTCTTTTTTCCCAGGTTTAGGGGAAAATTTGCTGACTAGGACTTTTGCTTTTTCCAAGTTTTAATTTTTTCCCTTTACAAGCCAGCAGTACAGACTAGTACACCCAAAACCTGCAAGCACTCAACAATATTTTCCACAAGAGAAATATTAAAAGTACTTGTTTCATTTCTTGCCTTTTTACTCCTTTCCCTCTCATTTATCCCATTCCTCAAAACATTTATACTGGTCTGAAGTTCAGATTGGGCTTGAAGAGGGAATCATCTATATTTAGAGAGTATTTCTCTGTCATGACTTCAAAAGTGTTTCTGAATCGTAAAAGTTTCATGGGATTTCATGAAACCCAAAGACTATGGACCTGACTCTGGGATCTTCATCTCAAAAAGCTTTTCTTCTAAAATCAGTGTAAGTTTTCCAGGAAAAGCAATATCCAATTCACTTTTTCTGACAAAAATAATTTTATCAGAATACCTTCAGCTAGAATCAATTCCACCCAGCATGGCCAGATTTAAATCCAGTTTTCCCCCTTAGTGTAGCATTCTTCTTCAAGCCAACTTCCCAGAGTCATACAAATATACCAAAAATGGTAGCCTATATTTTTAAAGGATAATTCTGGTTGCTACAGTTACATCAAAAACTTGCAATATAAAACCTATAGGTTCAAAATGAGGAAAATCAGTTAAAAGAAACAAATAATACAGGTATTACTTTTTGATTTATATTTTTGAAAGCGTCACCCTCAACTTTTCTGTCCTTTGAGGTAGAAATGCTGCACATCCTACTTCTGGTGAGAAGTAGAAAATGTTTTGGTTTTATTTCTGATTCATTTCAGCTCTTTTCTGTTCAGGTAAGGTTCATGTGGCTTGAGGTCCGATAATGAAGATTTGGCACAGCTTTAAATATAAGCAATTAGGGACTCTATTGACCATAACAAACAATGGACCAAAAAAAGCTGTTGTAGAGAAGGTACTTCCCAGTTGCCCATTATAGCAATTTTTGCCTGTAATTATAACTCGCAAATTTAATTCACTCAAAAAAACAAATACTTTTTTCTTCTTAAATATCCTAAATCAAGCATTAAATTACAGCTCTTTCAAGAATGAACCTCGTCATTGCCTTTCCTAAGTGAAAGGGAAAAAAAAGTAACTCACGAACATCTACATCAAAGGGGCAAGTGCAAGCATGCTGTAAAGACATCTGCATAATAAAATCCCCCTGTACACTTCCACACATCACATGGGTGTGTGGTCCCGTATACGTACATGCACATGTGTACTCACAGATGCATAAATATATTTTTTATATATATAAAATTATATCTATTTTTATATATATACACACAAACATACACTCACCCTATGAAAAATGAAACTCCAATGATAATGTGATCCCCACAAGCCCAGCACTTCAATTATAAAGCAATCCTAGCACAAATCCAGAAAATGTCACTGTCACATGCTTCCATTGTATGCTGTTGAAAATACCTCCAAAGTTTGGAAATTAATCACACAGCAATGCCAATCTTTTAAGCCAGGCATCTATGAACCAGCCTCTTCCCTACTGAATGAATTACATTGAAATCATATAATTGCAGGCTGCCATTCAGTCACCCTTAACAATAGGAGACTTCGAAAATTGGAAATTTTTTTCCCCTCTGACTCCCAACTTGCAAGCATGAAGCATACAGCAAAAGCTTGGTGCCTTTTAAATTACCTAAAATCTACATCCTTCAGACAAATGAACAAAAAAAAAAAAAAAAAGGGTGCAATTTAAGGGCAAATCATTCTGTGTTAATCCTTGGGAACTCAAAGCATGAAGATAAAAGAAGAAAAAATGCAGGTTTCACTTTGCTCATTATGGGACATTGACTTTCACCTAATAGTATGCAATTAAAATTTCTTCATGAGATTTCCTTATTGAAATAAGAAAGATAGCGCCGTGCTGAATGTGGTGATAGATCTGGTATAAACGTGCTTCCTGGACAAACTGATTTATCATGTCTCATTCCAGCAGTACTTTCTTGCTTGCTCATTTCTCATCTTATTACTGTGAAGTTGTAATTAAAGAGGATCCTCCCACAGAGAAGAGTTCTCCTTCAGGACAAGCTAAATTATAAATGCACTGTTCTTTCTCTGAGACCAATTTAAAGGAGCAGTCTTCCGAGGGAAAGATGCACATGTAATACTTGGGGCTCCTGGCTCTGTAATTTTATGCAGGTCTTTTTCTGTTAGCTACAGAATAAATTGGGTTTATAAGCTGGGCTTCCTGGGCAAATATACCTCTGCAATTGACTATTTCAATTTAAATACATAGACAATTCAATTAAAATGGTATTGAACCACTGTGGCTGATTTACTTCATGGATACTTCATATATGATCACTTGTATAATACACCAAAATATTTCAAAGGGCACTGAAAAACTATTTAAGGAATAAAGAGCTTGTAAAAATTCTTCCTATTCTTCAGGAACAATAGACAACATCTGACCAAAAAGACAATCAACACTGAACTGACCATTATGAGATTAATTTGCCAGGAAGACACTACCACAATGAAACATAAGCAGTAGGCATGAGATCAATTTGACACCACGCTATCCATCCTCTGCCAAGTTCTCATCCCTTCAAATACATGGACTTGCACCAATGAAAATAAAAATGCAAAACATATTATTTTTTTGCCTTTATTTGGCCTCATATCCTTAATGCAACAAACTATTCCTACTGCAAGCAATGGCAAAAATCCAGTTTCCTTCAAGGGAAGATACTCACAGGACTCGGTAGTGCTGTTACTCAAGAAGGTTCTGTTGCCTTTGTATCTGAACACCTAAATACAGAAATACAGCGTAACCCCATTAGACTCATTTTTGGTCCATTGTTCCCAAAGGCTCTACATTATAAGAAAATGATTTCCAGGAATAAGAATTATCCATATCACTTCACAGGAACTCTCAAAGTCATTTCTGATGCTTCCTTGAGGACTCTAGAAAGAGGGACTCGGTGGGTGAACTTCATAAAATGGGACTAGGGGAGAAGAATGCACTGAAAAGCAGGGATGAGCTCTCTGAGCTTGAAAAGCTTGTCCAAGAATGAGAATCTTCTCTTAGCTTTAGGAGTGTATATCTAGCTTAATATTAAGCATTGTTTTCATGGTATCCTGCCTTTAATGTCAATGTGGGATCTAAAAGAATTCAGATCTCTTGATAATGAAAATCCATCTGATACTCAAAAAGGCTCACACAACCATGAGATAGCCTTTTACACTGCTACGTCCTATAGCTTTATATTTCTCCTTGAGTCCATTAATTTAATTGCATCTCTGGATTTAATTTTAAAATATTTTATTGTAATCATAGGAGACAGCAATAATTTATTAATGTGCTCAGTAGCAGTATTATTCAGTAAAAGCAGCATTATATTTGCAGACATATAATTCCAGAGTTAATTTCATAAAAGTATAGGTGAACTTGATCCTTAAATTAATACCATTGTCCTTTGCAAGAAAATTAAGACAGGCAATTCATTCTGCATCGTATCTACAATGTTTTAAATGTGATGCAAAGAGCTGTGTAAAAGCGAGGTGTTCGTAGCAGCTGATATGACCACAAGCGTCTAGATCCCATGAGGAAAAAAAAATGTAAAAAAATGTTATGCTAATAGATGGTGAAATATTTATAACTGAGTATTTTTAAGTCCTTTTCCAAAAATAAAATCTCAATGATCATTTGTAAAAATTCTAAGCAAAAATTATCTGATTCGACTTCCAAAACCAGTAGATGTTGTGTCAGTAAATACCATTTCATTGGCTTCTCTTTCTCATGTACACGTTTTCTTTCCCATTTTGTGAAGAGAAGAGAAAGTGTGGTAAGGGAAGAAGGAAGGAAAAGAACAGAAAACAGCACAGCACCCCAAAACCTCACCGTTGCTTGCTCTAACACGTTTCTTGCTGATAATTCTATTTTCTATATTAGTACTGCAGATCTGTGGCTAATTAGTTGCAAATTTTCAAATTCAGAAGTCCAGCGCAGATTGCTGTGATGGTTTCACTGAACACACAAGGTCACATCAGCGTGCTTGTGTTTGATAGTTTGTGCTTCCATGGATGGCTGCAAGTCCTAAAGCATCTGAATCCACTTCTTCAAAGGTCATTTTCCATAAAATTTCTGTTACGCTTAGGTCATACATAAAAGGCAAGGTCTATAAACATTCAAAAAGCAATTGAAAAAAGGAAATATAGCCATTGACAACACCTCTTTTAGTCAAGTAGACTAACACAGAAAATAAATACAGTGCAATAAAGTGACTTAAAACCCCAAATATTCTCACTCTGCTTTCCGAAGAGTTTATGATCAGAATGGATATACATATCTTCATTTATGAAGGATTTCTTGTGCAAAAATTCTCTGAAGCTGCATATTGCTTGCCAACCTTCTGACCAGGGAGAATTTGTTTTATGGATGAATTACTACCTATTAACTTACATAGCATTATAAATATAGCTGCTGTTGGGCAGCAGTAGGTCAGAACCAAGCAGACAAGGGTCTGTGCTCTCACTGGCTTATGGGCTGAAGGGACAACCATTGACAAACTACAAGACCAAACATAAGATACGCAGAGCAAGAAGTATCCATCAGCGCTCAGTCACAGGATAGGTGGGGATTCAGACATTGCACATAAAAAATTACAATCTAGATGCAGAGGATAAATAAAAGAGCATTCCTAACTGGCAGACTCCTCTCAGTCCCTGCCCCCTTTTGTTCTTACCAGATACTTCTGCTGGCTGACAAATCATCTCCCCAACACAATAAATTTGTTATGGAACATTATCTCAGGCTGAGGAAGGTCAGCATGAGCTAAAGGTCATGTATGTATTAACCCACTACATGAGAGTCCCCACTCTTAGGCTAAAACATAGTCTTAAATTACATACTATTGAACTGGCTATAACGGATCTCTCATAAACAGCCTCACTTACCTGACACGTTCTCAAGATGTGCCCCAACATCTGGAAAGCAGGCTTGTGTCCTGTTTGCTCCAAGGTATTTTTAAAGGCAAAAGCTATGTTGTGGAACACTGGGCTTGTGGAGTTACAGTCCCTAAGAGAAGGGAGATGACGACAGTCCGATTCCAGCACCAGCCGAATTTGGGTGCACAGCACACGTTGGATTACCATCTGGTCACAGTGGAGACCACTGCTACAGGGGTCTGCACGTAGCTTCAAGTTTACTTCAGCAGCTACAAAGGTTGTCCCTTCTGTATATTTTATGTTTTGTACCAGAAAAATACTTTTAGCCTAGACGAAAGAGGGATACACTATAACGCAGTTTGGGGTTTTAAGTACCTTTTGAGAAAAGCGTTCTCCCTGAAGCGGCATTAGATAGCAGCATCAGGCAGGTGGTGAATGTTGTGATTTTGGATTTGTGGTAATGCTGACCATTAATTCAGACAAAATGAGCAGCAAAACAGAGTTAATGCAGCTGTTTCAAACAGCAGCCACCCCATGCTCTCAGTTAAAATCATGTCAGAAGAGGACATGTTTTTAATGACAATTTTTAAATATTTTAAAATCAGTTTTGTTCCATACAATGATTGAATAAACTTGGTTGGCTTGATTAAAATAATGAAATTATTTGTGTTCTATTTATCTACCTTTATTCCCACTTTGTCATTAACAGAGAGGGAAAGGACAAAAAGAGAAATCCAGGAAATTTTAATTGTTTAAAGGTGTTTTTTTAAGAGAAAACTTCAGGAATACATTACCCAAAATTCATATTTTTAAAGGAAGGGATTTTTTTCCCTTAGATAATTTGTCCAGAAATTTTCACTAGCTCTATGTACAATACACAAAAAACAGATTAGAAGGCAATTTCCTGATTCAACAGTGCTTCACAACTGGTTTATACTGCTGTACAACACTGTCTGAAATTTTGGTTTTGGATACATTGCTCTTCCCAAATGGAAAAAAGCAGATGGAATTTAGTAGTGAATATACCATTACCTGAGCTCTGATACATCATCAGTGCCCACTGTAATTTTCTCCTTACAGCAGGAATTACAGGATGAATGCAAGATTCTTGGTCAGATTCTTAAATAAATATGTGGTTGCATAGAGTCGAGCTGAAAAAGGAATGGAGGGGCTTCGATTGTCTTCCTATATTTCACTACTGTAAAACCAGGGCAGGAAGAGAGACACGTAAAATCTGCACGCAAAAATTTAAAACACAGCCACAAAATGGTGGGCAACACCTTTCTCATACATCACTGACAAGGAAGCATGTCAAACCTCCAAATTTCCCCAGTCCTGTCTTAGAAGCTATGCTGACTAAGATGAGATTAAAACCTATTCCCTCATGGACTTGCCATCACCCAGTGGAAAATATATCCCAACGTGCCTCTGAATAGCAAGAAGCATTTTATTTCACAAAACCCTTTGCTCCAGTCCCATTTTAACCGCCAGAGTAATCTCAGAGTAATTTCTACAGAAGCCACCCAATGACTCCAAGCCTGAGCCTGCAGCAGGTTGCAACACTGCTCTGTTACCACCTACGAGGGTGCCACAAGATGAGGACAGTGCAGGTTGCCCATGTGCCACAGCAGTATCCAAGGGGAAGGATACATCCAGGCTCCTGATCTTCTGGGACTAAATTTAATAACTGAGGATTCCTCAACTCTCCCTCCATGGTTATCCCTGAGATTTGGACTCGATACTCATCTGTCCTAGCATTTAGGCACCAAGTCTACACCATTCACCTCTTTTTAGAGAGAAAGGCACTCTAAAGACAATTGATTTAATCCTAACAAAGGCCTTTGGGGAGCTCCTATATCTCTCCATTAGTTACACAAGAGATCTTAGGTCAGATTTAGACCCCAACGTGTCCAGCGCTGCCTCTGGGATTGTAGTGGACACCAGGCAAGAACCAGCCTCCCCCAATCCCGACTTTTTAACCAAACCAGGAAAGGCAGCAGACTTTCCATCACAGCTGAGAGCGCACAGGACATGTAGTTTTGATGCTGACTCATCACAACTTAATCTGGGGGAAGAAAGGGAGGAAGGATAAGAGGGTTCAGCTAATTAACATCTCCAAATGGTACCATCTACTTGGAATTTCCAATGAACTGTGCAATTTGGGGTAGGACACCAGAAAATCAAAGGCCAGTAAAAAGATCTAGTTGCAAACAGCATCTTTTACTCACTCTCCTTGACAGAAAACCATTCTTGGGCAATTGTGGAAAAGCGAAATGTTGGCTTAGTGCAAGGAGCAAACACAGAAATCTTTTAAAGACACAGGTATCTTGTATCTCTGCCTTCAGTAAGCTGTTTCTTCTTTTTATTCTCATTTTCACTCTCCGTCTGTCTTCATTAGTCTGCTGGCATTCTGCTAGGATTAGTGAGCTAGTTTCCATGGTTTCTTATTTTCACTTTCTATCTTTCTTTGCTTAACTCATTAAATTGCTCATTACTTCACTGCACTTTACAGGAGACATATTTATTGTATTAGTTACACAATGGCCAGATTAGTAAGTGATAGGCAGTTTGCTATTTGAAAGAACATATTCTAATAGCAGAAAGGAAATTCAGGAGACACAGATATTATCTACTAGTTGTAGCATAACTGGGCTAGCTAGTAACTGCTAAATGTTTACCCTTTATCACTAGAAATATCCCACATGATTCTAAAAAAAAAAAAGCGGTGCGCACACACTCCTCAGTTCTCTGCAGCACACGCGCTGCACTTGCACCCAAGGCAGCTGCAAGAACAGCTCTACAAACAAACGCTTTGGGTGGGGGTAAAGAGGCCTCTAAATCTCCTCTTTACCTTCTGTGACAAATTGCCAAGACAAACCTGCCCAGACCATGGCTTTTCCCAAGGTTGGGAGGAGGTCTGCACACCCGATCATCCCTCCGACTGCTGGGGAGAAGTGGGGATGACAGGGAGGAACCAAGGCATCACAGAGGGTCCTGGCCAAAGGAAGCCCCCTCCCCCTCTGCTTGAAAACTGAGCTCAAACTTAACCGTTTTGGCTTCAGTTCTCAGCTTTCCGCCATATCTGTGGCAATTGCTTTAGAAGGAAGGTAATTCTGCACCTGATCCTCCTATCCTGGTAAAATTCGTGAGTAAAATCACTGTTCAACTGAATGGGAGTACAGTGTGTGCTACAGAATGAAAATTTTTTTCTTAATAAGTCAGCAGAGCTACTATTCTGTACTTATAACAAAGTATTCTCCTGCTCTGGTTGAGTGTCTGCTCAGTCAGGTCTGTATTCAAAGCAGTTCTCAGTCTTGTGGTCAGGCTCTGGAGGTTTTTATTTGATTTGTTTTCTGATTGTGCCAACTTCAACACCCACTTGTCTGCCAGTTCACCTCCATTCTCTATTCCCCATCATTTCTCTAAATAATCCCCACCTCCTCCTCATCCTCTCCGTTAAAGCACAGTCCATTTCCCCCCCTGGTCTAGCCATCAAGGGCACGAAAAGGGTCCCTCTACCTTGCACCTCTCGCTTTCTCTTTTGATTTTTCCGCAGTTAAACAGAACAGAGTTGATTCAATTACGCTGAAGTTTCTCAGATGCTGAATGTAATCATCCATGCTCTGCCTCTTTAGTTCGACAGGGCTCCAAGACAGAGTTCCTTTCAGCTGAATTAAGATCTTTCCCGCAGTTAGTGAATAGTGTATACAGGGGTTCACGCCATTCATTCATCTTCTCTGGTAGTTAATTTATCACTCGGGGGTAATCTACTGTGGAGAATTTTGATCAAAAGGATGCCTGATTTTTTTTTTTTTTTGGTGGTGGTTTAAAGAAAATCTAGTATTTTTTAAAAGATTGACTTGATCCCTTGGCTGAACTTTGTAGACATAAGGCCAAGGGATTTATGAAATGTAGCTTTCCTTTTTGTATCTTATTTGCATGAAAATGAGATCTACTTTTTCTCCAATAAACCCTACGAATGCTCTTATTTTTAGGGTGTGAACTGGAGCTGTTCCATTTCACCATCCTTTAACGTTAGTCTTCTGCTGCCTGCTTTACCACTTCATTTTATATATTCTGGCATAGGACGTGCTGATGTTTGCTAAGTTTGTCAGTAGGGCTTTTCTACAGTAAACTTTATCTTGAATTCTTACTGATAACAGTCTTTGCTCTTCAAAGTATATCAAATCTGTCCAAGATTGGTGTTGTATCATTGTCCTTGATAGAGAATAAGATCACCTTTTGTCATCTAGCAGAATTTGTTTCCTGATATTTTTATATCCTGTAAAGCCTTCAAAGAACGTCCCAGATTTTAAGAATGCTGTATTTTCTAATATCTTGTACTTCTTGTTCAATTTAATCAATTATCTTAAAAACGTATTCTTGATGCAATGCAGTGTAACAAAAAATATATCTCCCTGAATTTCAAAACAAAAAAATATATGATGGTACACCAGAATAGCTCATATAAGTAAGACAGACAAGAAAAAGACATTATTAAGGTTGGAAAGCCCCAGGAGTGACCTATTTATTTCTCCAAGCTGTTTGCAAAACGCATACGCTGCGATTCCGTATATGTATGCTATTTCTTACAAGATAAATGCTTCAGTAACCTCTGCTGTATAAAAGCCTTCATGTTAAGCCCTAAGCGAAGTGACTCGCGATCCCTGGATCACAAGCCCTCTCTAAGAGGGAAGACAGAAGAACTGAGTGAGATGATAAAGGAAAGAGGGATGTGCTACACGCAGCCAGGGCTGGTGACGGAGCATCAGCTCTCCCAGAAGCAGTCATCAGGCAAAGTCCTGCCCCAAGAAATGGTGCTGGGAGTTTCGCAAGGTGGAATTAGTTGATACAGTTTCTGATATGGTGTACACGCATCATCTGGGCTCATTTGTCATTAGGTCACTGTAAGTACTTCTTAGCTAAACTAACAACTGCAAAGGCTACTTTTCAGCATACTTTTTAAACACCTGCATCTAAAAGAAAAATTCTTTTGCATTCTGGTGAGCTTTCTTTCCGTGTTCTATAAACAGTAACATGTACAGTTAATCAAAAGAGTGCCTTGCTCTTTTACAAAAAAAACAGACAGCAATCAATTACTTCTCCCTGTCTGTGCATTAAAATTAAGGCTTTTTAAATGCAAAATTACTTTCTCCAGAAAACCTGTAAGAACAGAATGCCCCAAATACTTTGAAAATGGTTTAATATTAAAAAAGGCAATGAAATTTTTCATGTAATAAAAAAAAAAACCAACCCAAAACCAAACAACAAAACGACAAAAAAATAGTTTTAAAACCCTGCTCCTGCTTACTTTTTTTTTTTTCTTTTTTTTTCCCCATAAATACATCTTTGGTACCTGATAGTACCAAATTTCATTCTCTCTAAAGCATGACAGTTGGGCAATCCTTATGTCACCTCTGTCAAACCAGGGAGACCATGTTTCATCTTTGAAACTGCAATACCTGCAGTGAGCCCAGCCTAAAGTGGAACCCGGCAAAATACATCTTCAAGGGGGAACAGGGATCAACCTGAAATCAGCTTAGGTATTCAGTGAGAAATTGTTTTCTGTAAAGGGGGGGAAACATTATTGAATGTACCCTGCCTGTAAATTAAAACATTCAAAATGTCAAAATTCCATCACATTCAGTACAAGAAAAGCAAATGTGGGCAAGTTCCTATTAATGCTTGTCGAATTACGTGCTGTAAGCAGAAAGAATAGCTCTGGAGCTCTTCTTTTACTTGGGGCTCTCCTGTTACTACCTTTTAAAAGCAAACTTATCTCAGTCACTGAGATCTTCATATTTTTATTAAATTAAAACCTAAAAAAAATTAAATACATTGTGCCGCCTTTAGCACGTTATCTGACATATGTACTTAAGAAAATAACGCTTCAAATACAGTACTTCCTTGACATCCATCACTACAGCACCCAAGCACTTCCTAAGCAACACACCCCCTCCACCTTCGTTGGTGACCCCATTACTGCAGCAGAACTGAATCATCGCAAAGAATAACTAACTCAGTTCACAGGCCACCTCAAATACAGCTGGAAGCCAAACTTAGGGCACGTGTTTAGGCTGTAGTCAGAAGATACAACTCCTACATATTAGCAATAATAAACCACTAATGCAACTAGACTGTGCAACAGCAGTGGTGAAGGTATGGTGGCACGAGGCTCGATGTGCATTGAAATAACCCACCACAGACACATGCACCCCAGTATGTAGATGCACTGCAAATTATATGTATTCATACCTAAAATCTGCTGTCCCACCTCCGTATCTTACTCACAACACTGCTTCTGCATTCAGTGCTATTTAGTGTATCCCGTTTCCTATTCCATCCTATTTCAGTGAAGGCTCGGCTCTGCAATGTGCTGACCCTCTTGTCCCCACTTCATCAAAGCACTGACCTGTGAGGACACAAGTGGTCCTGCGAGCCTTGAGGTCCAGCCTTGGCTCAAATGCATTACTGGATTGGAGCCAGCGTGTTTAGCATGTGACAGAATCAACTTCTTCAGACTTTCAGACTGTTATGCAGGAGAGCATTTTATTCTATGAATGCTCTTATATGTTTTGATAACAATACCGTGCTAATACAGGTATTAGAATTTTGCTTTTACTCATTAACAAAAGCATTCATTAGTACATCATGGATCTTTCCACCTTTGAATGAATGTAGGTCTTCTTTTATATCTACGTACATATATGTGTACATACATATATGTGTACATACATATATATACACGTACACACACTTATATATATGTACATGGACACGTGCATGTGTCTATGGTTTACTGTGTGGAAAACTCGGCAAGTATAAAGCTAGCGAGTCTATGCCACCATTGCTATTATTGTTTTAAAATCTCTGCTGTAATTGGTATGAAGTGCAGAAATTCCATTCCTGTTTCATCATTACCGGAACCTGCAGAGCTAGAAAGCACGCAAAAAAGGTCTAATAGCTCACCATATTCCCTGAGCTTGCTGTTATTACAAAATAACTGCACATCTTGTTATATTTTATTACTTAAATAAAAGCATTGATACTAATATCCTAACCTTTTTAACCTAAAGGACATTTTCTTTGTTGTGTTGTAATACTGTAAATTGTGCGTAATTATCCCTGCTCACTTAGAAAGACTTAGTAAGGAATGAATAGGAACAATTAGCATAACAACAGAAACATTAACCCATGTAAAAGCAAAAGCATTGGCTTGCAAGCACCTGTTCATAGCTTGTATAAGATAAGCTTATTGCATTCTTTGTTTAGCAAGCGAGCAGCAGAATGCAGGGGGTCCTGGCACTCCCCGTGGCAATACGCTGTGATCTGTCAGAGATGAGCATCTGTAAATACAAATATAAAATATAAATGCACTCCAGAGCAAACAAACTTCTTCCAAGCATTGTAATCCAAATGCGTCACACCCAAGCAAGTGCATGAACATACACACCAGCAAAAAGGCTCAATGAATCAAGTTGTCCTAGACCCCCACGGAAGAGGCTTAATCTGTTCAAAAGAGGTACCGGGGGAACAGAAATATTATCAGTTTCAGTGACAATAGTTATCTGGTTTATTTAGCAGTCCCTCACTTCCTCAGCTCCCTGCGTCCAAGATACCCTACAACCTTCTACTGCCTTCTCGTCCAGACTTCCAAATAGCCTGAAGCACACACCAGAAACAAGGGACTTTGTCCTGTCATGCCAGTTTGTGGGTTTGGCTTGATTAATCCAAGGTTTGAAACCTGCACTGGGCCAAGTCTGCAGGACGTGGCAATGTGCGTGCGCCCTTTAGTACGTAGCCTGGTGTTCACCATGGCTTCGGTGAGACACAGAAGGAATGAAGACTGATGCTCTGCAGACATGTTCAGCACATGGCCCACGGGTACAACTCATCCAGCGCACAGATCATGCCTAGCTCTTCTCATTCTCAAGAGTAGCTGGTGAGTGGCCCACAAGCCAAACGCTTTGCTCTGCCTGCTATAGCCTGCTCCTGGCTACTGCTGCAGCTAAGAGTGCACAACACATTCCTGCCTAATCACAGGTTGCTTCCAGGAGACAGGATGGCTAGAAACACAACAGCATGAATTATTCTGATGGTAATTTAGGGAAGGATGGGAATTTCCCAGTACACTTACCCTGCATGTAAGACAAGCCAATGCAATCAAGAAGCACTAGGTCTCTTAATCCTTTATCTGCACGGTGAGTAGTAGGTCCTCACATGTGGTGAAGGATGAGTGGCAATATGCAGACATACATGACTTGAAGCAGCAATGTGATTTAGTTGGTCAGAAAGAATGAGCGTTCATTTCTAGTCTGAAACTAGAAAAAAAGAGATATATGGTAAATCTACATGCAAAGAGATTTCCCCCTCATTCCTGAGACCATTCAGAGCATGTCTGCTAACACTCCTGTAGTTTTCCACGAAACAAAGATGGAACAATAAAAATACAAGATAATTTTCAGTCTGGAAGTTGCCAAGTGGACCCAGAACCCTTATTCCCTCTGCTTTTCTCTTTGCAGCACAGAGGGTCAGGCATCCAACCTGCAAGTCTCCCTCCTCTTGTGCAGTCACACAAGTGCTTGCACACACACACCCTGTGTTCAAAAGACCTCTCTCACATTAAAGGCACTTTTTTGGCTTATGATTTTCCAACAGCTACCTAAAATGCTTTGCACGTTTCTCAGTTTAAATTTGCAGTAAGTGAAAGCTGAAAGAACTTTGGTTCACTATCAGCAATAACCCAGATGAGAACTAGCAGAAATTCTGAACCCAAAATAAATTTACATTGTTTCGATCTATTAAATTATCAGATTACTGAGCAGATTTCAATAGAAAAAAAAATATACAGCATGATGGTATTTCTGATCTACACCTCATTTGCATTCCTACTTGACAAAAGTAATAGCTATCCTCACCTTGTTTCTCTTTTATTCAGTATTAAATACAGATGTTTAAACAGAACACTGTAATCAAACATTGTAAGGTTTCCACAAGTATGTATTTCATTACGCAATAGAAAGTATTTACACCTATTAAACTAAGTTTAAATATGTACATGCACATACCTAGACAAAGGGAAAAGCTGAATGTCATGGCATAACCAACTACCTTTTCTAAGCAGCAGACCTTGCTCCAGTAAAGCTTGATAAGAACCGGTCAAGAAAGGTGGGAAAATTAGATAGGAATCAGTCTTTATCAGATCTCTATGTGATCCTTCACCCACAAGCATTCTGTTCTTCATGTTTCATTTCAGGAGCGAACAGGACCTGCTGAATATAATTCGTAAGTATAGAATCATAGAATCATTTAGGTTGGAAAAGACCCTTGGGATCATCGTGTCCAACCATCAGCTCCACTCTACAAAGTTCTCCCTTGCACCATATCCCTTAACACCACATCTAAACGGCTCTTAAACACATTCAGGGATGGCGACTCCACCACCTCCCTGGGCAGCCTATTCCAGTGTCTGACCACTCTTTCTGTGAAGAATTTTTTCCTAATGTCCAGCCTAAACCTACCCTGCTGCAGCTTGAACCCACTCCCTCTTGTTCTATCACTAATTACCTGTGAGAAGAGACCAGCAACAACCTCTCTACAATGGCCTTTCAAGTACTTGTAGAGAGTCATGAGGTCTCCCCTCAGCCTCCTCTTCCTCAAACTAAACAGTCCCAGCTCCTTCAATCGCTCCTCATAAGATTTATTCTCCAGGCCCTTCACCAGCTTCATTGCCCTCCTCTGCACTCGCTCCAGCACCTCAATATCTCTCTTGTATTGAGGTGCCCAGAACTGGACACAATACTCAAGGTGTGGCCTCACCAGTGCTGAGTACAGGGGGACAATCACCTCCCTCCTTCTGCTGGTCACACTATTTCTAATACAAGCCAGGATGCCATTGGCCCCCTTGGCCACCTGGGCACACTGCTGGCTCATGTTCAGCCGCGTGTCAATTAGAACCCCCAGGTCCTTTTCTGCCAGGCAGCTCACCAGCCACACTTCCCCACGCCTGTAGCGATGCATGGGGCTGTTGTGGCCCAAGTGCAGGACCCGGCACTTGGCCTTGTTGAAGCTCATACTGTTAGCATTGGCCCATCGGTCCAATCTATCCAAGTCTCTCTGTAGAGCCTCCCTATCCTCATGCAGATCAACACTCCTGCTTAGCTTTGTGTCATCTGCAAACTTGCTGATGATACACTCTATGTCCTTATCAAGATCATCAATAAAGATGTTAAACAGAAATGGTCCCAAGACCGAGCCCTGAGGGACGCCACTTGTGACCGGCCGCCAGCTGGATTTAACTCCATTGACCATCACTCTTTGGGACCGCCCATCCAGCCAGTGCTTGATCCAGCAGATCGTATGCTCATCCAGGCCATGAGCCGCCAGTTTTTCCATGAGAATTCTATGGGGGACAGTGTCAAATGCTTTTCGAAAGTCTAGGTAGACAATGTCCACAGCCTTTCCCTTATCCAATAATCGGGTCATCTTGTCATAGAAGGAAATCAGGTTCATCAGGCAGGATCTGCCTTTCCTAAACCCATGCTGACTAGGCCTGATCCCCTGCTTGTCCATTATATGACTTGTAATGGCACTCAAGATGATCTGCTCCATGACCTTCCCTGGTACTGAGGTCAGACTGACAGGTCTACAGTTTCCCGGATCATCCTTTCTGCCTTTTTTGTAGATGGGTGCTACATTTGCTACCCTCCAGTCCATTGGGACCTCCCCAGTTAGCCATGACTTCAGGCAGATCATGGAAAGTGGCTTGGCGAGCACGTCTGCCAACACTTTCAGCACTCTTGGATACAACCCATCTGGTCCCATAGACTTGTGCGCATCCAAGCGGTGTAGCAGGTCACTGATCACTTCCTCTTTAACTGTGATGACCTCGTTCAGCTTCCCCTCCCTGTCTCCTAGCTCACGAGGCTGGGTGCCCAGGGAACAGTTAGTTCCACTGCTAAAGACTGAGGCAAAGTAGGCATTGAGCACCTCAGCCTTTTCCTCATCCTTTGTGACTATGTTTCCCTCTGCATCCAGTAAGGGAGGGAGGTTTTCCCTAATCCTCCTTTTGTTGTTAATGAATTTATAGAAACATTTTTTGTTATCCTTAACAGCTGTAGCTAGGTTGAGCTCTAGCTGCGCTTTGGCTCTCCTAATTTTCTCCCTGCGTAGATTCGCTATATCCTTATAGTCTTCATGAGAGACCTGCCCCCTCTTCCAAGGTCATAGACTCTCCTTTTGTTCTTGAGGTCCAGCCAAATGTCCCTATTTAGCCAGGCCGGTCTCCTTCCCCGCCTACTTGTTTTTCCCGCACACAGGGACAGCCTCCTCCTGTGCCTTTAAGACTTCTCTCTTGAAGCATGTCCAGCCTTCCTGGGCTCCTATATCCTTCAGGGCAGCCTCCCAAGGGATTTTGTCCAGCAGTCTTCTGAACAGGTCAAAATTTGCCCTCCGGAAGTCTAAGGTGGCAGTTTTACTAACCCCTCTCCTTGTTTCCCCAAGAATCAGAAATTCGATCATCTCATGATCACTGTGCCCTAGACGGCCACCAACCTTTACTTCCCCCACAAGTTCTTCCCTGTTCACAAGAAGCAGGTCCAGGAGGGCACCTTCCCTCGTCGGCTCACTTACCAGCTGTGTGAGGAAGTTATCTTCCACACATTCCAGGAACTTCCTGGATTGTTCCCCCTCTGCTGTGTTGTATTCCCAGCAGATATCAGGGAGGTTAAAGTCCCCCACAAGAACAACGGCAAGTGACCGCGAGATTTCCCCCAGCTGCTTATAGAAAGCTTCATCCGCCTCATTGCTTTGGTTGGGAGGTCTATAGCAGATTCCCACAGCGACATCAGCTTTATCGGCCCTTAACCTAATCCAAACACTCTCCACCCCATCATCAGTATACTTGATTTCTGAGCTCTCATAGCATTCTTTAACATACAGGGCCACTCCTCCGCCTCTCCTTTCCTGTCTGTCCCTGCTGAAGAGCTAGTAGCCATCAATTGTGGCACTCCAGTCGTGTGAGGCATCCCACCACGTTTCTGTGATAGCCACTATGTCATAGTTTCCCTGGTGCATCCTGGCTTCAGGCTCCCCCTGTTTGTTGCTCATACTGCGTGCATTGATATAGATGCACTTCAGATGTGCCAATGACTCCAGCACCTTTTTGTGAGTGTGGGCCCCATTTCCCACCAGACCCCTCTCAGGTGCTTCCATGATTTCTAAACATCTGTCCCTTCTCTCAAATGAAATGGCAGAGCGAGAGTCCTTGCTAGTCAACCATCCTTCACGCCCTGGCATGCCTCCCTTGGGTTTATTCCTGACAGGCCCAGTTATCTCCCCTTCCCCCCTCATATCTAGTTCAAAGCCCTGTCAGTGAGCCTTGCTAACTTCTGCCCCAAAATTCTTTTCCCCTTCTGGGACAGGTGCGTCCCACCTGCCACCAGTAGGTCAGGTGACTCATACAGCAGCCTGTGATCAAAAAACCCAAAGCCCTGCCGATAACACCAGTCCCGGAGCCACGAGCTGACCTGTTGCCTCTTCCTGTTAATTTCCTCATTCATGATTGCCACTGAAGGGATAGAGGAGAATACAACTTGTGTTCCTGACCCCTTAAGCCGCTGCTCCAAGGCTCCAAAAATCTCTTTTAATCGATTTTGGGCTCCTTCTACCCACTTCATCACTAACCCACCTGAAATATTAAGAGGGGGTAATAGTCAGAGGAGTTTACTAGGACCGGAAGTTTGTCCAACACATCCCTGACCCATGCCCCAGGGAGGCAGCAGACTTCCCTGTGAAGTGGGTCAGGTCGGCATATTGGCCCCTCTGCCCCCCTCAGTAGAGAGTAACCCACAACAATGACCCGTCTGCTTTTCCTTTTGGAGCCAGTTGTGATGCTGGGTCTATGGTGACTTGGTCTTTCTGACATTTCTGGCCTGGGTGCATCATCCTCCTCTCCAACAGCCAGTTCCTCCTGCAAGGCTTCATATCTGTTCTGCAAGAGGAACTGGGAAGGTGGGAGGGGCCGGGAGGGGACTCGCCTGCTTCCCCGAGCAGGGACCTGTTTCCATTCCCCCTCTTCTCTGCAATCCCCTCCTATTGCCTGGTGACGAGAGGGGAGGGGGTCCTCCAATTTGTGTGGGGCCTCAACCTGTTCCCTCTCTCTCAGGGAGTGGGTCCACCAGTCACTCTCCCTCTTACATTCTCTGATACTCCTCAACCTTTCCACTTCTTCCTTCAGCTCAGCCACCAGAAGTACTTTGGTCAAAGGCTCCCAGCTAGCGCGAAGACAAATAATGTGAGCCCATTATAGGTCCCATTAGAGAACTTAACTGCAACATCTCATTGTGCATCTCATCAGTTTCAATTCTTCCAATTCTGCAGTTCATACCCTGGCCAAGCGGCAGCATCCAGAAGCACACTAAAAAGATTCACAGAAATTAGTATCTCAGTGCCAGCAAGACTTAAGGAAACACCTTGAATTTCAGTAACATTGACACTCTGGTGTGCTTCATGTTCAGTTGATTTAATGGCAATTACGATATTTAAGTCACTTTTAGAATAGCTATTTAAACTACAATGAAAAAAATCATGTTTATAAGCCATACACATTCTTCTCTCTTTTTGAGAAATATTTCTGTAGGTCTCTTCCTTGATACTCAATTCATTTATACAGTTATAATCAAAACCTACTTCATATACAATACCTGTTTGATATCTAATCTATTCAACACAATAGCAAGTTATAGATGTGCAATTTCATATCTGTAAGATAAAACAAATGTTAGTCACCTAAAAACATCTAATATATAAAAAAAACTATAAAAGCATAATGATGTTATCTTGTTAGTACTATATATATGCAGACGTTTTGTAGACATCCTAGCCAGGAATAATAAGAGATCCTCAGAAGATGGGAGCAAGAAACCAGCAGGCTTTAGCCCAAACTGCAAACCAGACTAAAGTCACATGGAGTAGTTCAATCAAATTTACACCACTCCAGAGAATTACTTCCAACACTTTCCGAGATCACCCCAATGCCTACGAAAGACGCTTTCACATCGTTTCATTTGCTTATGACATCTTTCAATGTATTCTAATTAAACCTGAATGTAAAATTTCCGCAATACAGCAATTTCTCTGGATTCTCTCTTACCTCGGTGCAAATGAAGCAATGGCGGCGAGGACAGAAAATTATGCAAAAGTGCCCTTAAACTTTCCAGGCCTGAGTTGCTACCCTTAAATCTGAAATTTAGTTTCATGACAATTATTCACAGTCACTTCACAGCGGAATCAGTTTTGAAACTACAGTCCACAAGCAAGAGGACTTTATATTTTTAAGAATGTTGTAAACTGACTACTTCATAATGACCACATTTCGTATTGTGCCTCAACACAATTGTTGTGCAATCTACAACTGAAGATGCTGTACTGAAGAAGAGAGACAGGCAAGTTCCTCACTTTCAGCTGAGGTATACTTTACTGACACGATATCATTGCTAAGCAGAAGGAGGAGACGCAAGTAGACGTCAAAATGAATGGAAAAAAGAAAGACAAACCAAAAATCCAAATGGACTTGGAGACGTTGGAAAGGAAAGAAAAATCAGGACAGGAATCCCTTTTTCCACTATGTCTATGCACTGAGGGGTACACTCAGGCGTAGCCTGTGGCTCAATCCTGTACAAAGAAATGTCATTGCGTTATTAACAGCTGATGAGTTCAGCTGCTTGCCACTAAGCTGAGAGTGCAGCCCAGAGTATTTCCTGCATTTGTTTCAAGAGAAAACCCAATGGCAAGGGTCTACACGGAGTGTGAAACACACAGTAGAGCTCTGCACTGCTTTTAATAGATCTGCAGTGCCGATCAAAGAGAAAAATTTTGCCCCCAGAAAAAAAAAGGTGGGGAAAAAAAAAATGAATCACTATAAAACTTTTAAAAAAGAACAACATAAAAATGAAATTGCAGCCCATAGGAAAAAAAAAAATGCAAAGCATTGAAAACTAACCAAAAAGAGACCGGGAACAACCTTAGGCTTCATGTGAAGGTTCAGACTTTAAATGACAGTCACTGCAGATACAGGACTTAACAGAAACGAAAGTTACATTAAAAGAAAAGTATACAATATCCTTTCAATCATTAACAAAATTTTTGGGGAAAATACTAAACATTTAACTTAAAGTTATACAAAATCTGTTTTCCACAATTTTATTAAAATGCCACAATTTATAAACATTTGAAGATATAACACACATTTAAATACTTTGATATTATGCACACATGAAATCGTCTCAGGCTAGTGACATTTTGATATTAACTCATTAGGCAGAATTTTTCCATTTGTTTTCCTACCTTTATTGAAATAATAACAGCAAAATAATGTGACTTTTTTTTCTTTTTTAGGCTAGAGATTTTTGAGGTATCTAAAACTGATAGTGAATAAAATGTGTAATACAGACCCAGATCAGCTGGTGTCACACTATAATGTCCACCTTAGGGAACACACATGTTCACAAGAATTTGCCTAAGTTCTTCCAGGTGTTCGCAGACATGGTCCAATTCCAAGCTATCTCTCAATGCCAATGAGCTTGAAAAAGTGGCAGTCACTCCACACAGTCCATTCTCTTTGCTCATTGCAAAGCTCAGAAAGGTTGGTATTAAATTACTGCTGGATTTTAGCACACTTTGTGAACGGGAGCCTCAATCTTAGGTCGCAACTAGCTGAAGAAAGGGTCATATTGACATGCGTTCGTATAGTCACTTGCCCAAGTCTAGTAAAGCCATATAGGTCCCCTCCCAATGGGCCAAATACAGCTCCAGATGCACACAAGGATTACTAAAGATTAGCTCACTGCAAGAAAATCAACTTTACTGCATTTCCTGTGTAGACATAGTTTTTCTGGAATGACCTGGTTGCATTAAGATTAATTTGTTTAGCCTATGTCGGCCAGACAGCAAAACCAAAAAGTCTGCCATAGAATATAAGACCTGATCAATGTACAGGGAAGGTTTTACTGTAGTACCTGAAGGCAAACTCCTGATAGCATACTAAATATTTAAAGACAGCTCTGGAGACACACATAAACGTGCAAGCCAACCAGGAAGACTTTACCAAAGTCCAAAAATAAGCTAGGATGGTTAAAGAGCAGCGGAAGAGAAACCATTAAAAATGGGTTTTCTTTTTTAAGAGGTTCTTTAAAAGTGAAAATAATCTTCAAATAAGGGAAATAGTAAAAATTGGCAAGATAAAGTAAAACTATATTTAGACAAGAAAAATGGTTTTGAAAAGCACTGTAGGACACTAACACTACCATAAAAAACTTTTCGTTCATGTCAAAGGGAGGAAACGTGCCAGGGAGATGGTGGGGCCAGTACAGGAGTGAGATGGAAAAGATGCATTCACAGAAGATAAGTCCAGTGGAGTGGAATTAAATTAATTCTTTGCACTGATGTCCACAACACGAGGGACTATAGGTTTTGGTAAATAAATAAAATGAAAAGTTACATGATTCTAGGACTGCTACCCAAGAAGGAATTCAAATATGAAATTGCAGGGTTACCTCAAGTGGCACTGAGTCTATCATTTCAATCAAAACGGGTGCCAAGGGAAGGGAAGATGGCAGACACAATGTTAGTTCACTAGAAAGGATGAGAGTCGGTCCAGAAAGCCAGGAAGACTCAGTCCTGCAACGGACATAAGGGTGACTGATTCAGCTGAAACCAAAATAAAGAAAAGCAAAAAATCTGCTTTTAAGATGATTCAAGTTTGAAGATGTGAGACCAAGGACCAAGTCCCTTCCCTGTACAGCACAGAGCCTAGTGCAGAAAGGTACAGAGTAGGAAGGTGATGTGTAAAGAACGGGGAAAGGAGAACCAAGCAAGGTACCTGAGCAAGCACCACTGGTGCAGAGACGAGACCACACGTGCCAGGACGAGACTCGCAATGTCCCAAAGTGAGAAGCAATCACATGCTCCCATCTTTTTCCAGGCCGTACCATGAAACACATCCTTTGCTTTTACAAGGCAGCGTTGCAGAGAGGGTGGTGGTAATTTGCAGTAAGCACTATTTCAGATATGTTGTATTAATAACATATATTGAAGTAGCAGCTCACAACATTACATCTGTATCCTGTGGAGCTTTTCTCTGTGCTCACGTTCAAGCCAGTGCCAGGTACTTTAGGGCTGGTGTACACATGCTCCTCCCAGTCTGGCACACTCAGCCCAGCAGAAACCCCTCGGACATTTACCCTCCTTTGGCTTCTTCATCTTGCACAGCCCACGAACTCAGGTCCCATTGGGACAAAAGCATGGACATGGTTCGTATCCCTTCTCTGCTTTCAGGAAGAGAGAGCTTGTGCTGGAGACATTTGCAGTAACTCAGATAGCACTCGGTCCATCTGACCTAATGGTATCAGTGTCTTTGCATTAATTACATGGAAGCAGCATCATTTGTTAAGCTGGTGTGAACGTATGACACCAGTGCAACAGGTCCCCTTTAAAATACATATGAGTGGGCAGAGATAAAGGAAAAAAAAGAGAGAGAGAAATCTTGAGACTGAAAGAGAGAGGCACTATTAAACACTCTGTATTTATCTTGCTAAGGAAGAGCTTTGTTCCAGAGGGGGAAAAAAAAAAACCTCTCTCTTTGAAGCTATCCAAACAGTAAACAGACCATTCTTTAAACAGTGGCGTATCTACAGCAATGCGTACATCAGAGGACTGGCATGAAGAAAGCATTTTTCTCATAGATAAAACAGCAGAAAGGGTCTCTTGCACTGGTGATAATTTGAATCTTCTGCTTTACTTAGATTTTCAGGGCAAATCCAGAAAAAGTCTAATAAGCCGTTAAAGAAAAAAATATATCAAGAAGTATTGGTGTGTGTTGATTCATTGCTTCTTACAACACGTTCTTCTGCTCCCGGGACAGGAATAGAAAAGGTTTCAAAGGCTTCTCGTCATATTTGTACTGTCTGCTGTAAGGGACATCAAGGCTTCTGTGCATAAACATTGCCTGGACAAATGTTTTGGTGTTACAGGTGCAAAACAAGGATGGCTTCTACAGCCCAGCTGATGCACACAAGTGCTTGAGCTCTCAGCATGCAATTACATGCCGAGCTGACAAGTGGCACAAGGAATAAGGGAGAGATTTAATTCCCTGCCCTGAAAATCTTAACTAATTTTCAGAGTGAACTTTTTGTCTCTGTGAGGAGCTCTCCTGTACCACTTAATTGCCCTTCAGGCTTGCCCATCCTAGGGATACCATAGCTGTGAATGCAAGAGCACCATTTTTTGCTGCCATAAACCAGATGCAGCCAGCAAGACTTGGCCACTGGCAACTTACTGACGTTTACAAGTTTTCTTTCTACGACCATTGTGTCCACATGGCCATTTCCTTCTCAAGCTTACTGGCAGAGGCGCTACTGGTCCTCTCCTGGGACCCAGCATCCAGAGAGCGAGCACTTGCAAGACCTGTGAACAGGTGATTTTACCCCTACATTTTCAGCAGGGTGTTTTCATTTAGCTGCTTCTTGTTCCACTTTATAATAAGATTATAGCTTATTATATATATTTGTAGGTTTACAACTCCTGTTTTCCAAGCAGAAGAGCACGGATGTCTAACCTCCAACCTCATCCAGAGCTATGGGAAATATGCCCGTAAGGCAAGAGATGGGTTCAATGCCTCGTTTCACTTGTGGGGATTCAAGCCCCCAGCGCTGCCTCTGTTCTTCCACAGGAGAGAGACAACACTCAAGGGGGCAGAAGAAGACGAGCAAAGGGGAACATGACTGCAGTTCAGTACTGGAAACCTTCCTCAAAGATAAGGCACTCAGCCGAGCTCCTTCCCATGAAGGTGTGCAAAGAACTAATTTTCCTTTCAGACCTTAAAAGTTCCTTCCAGCCTTCAACTGTGTGTAAATAGCAGGTTTTGCTGACAATAATTCGTAATCTGGGGAGACAGTCAAAAATATAATCTGTAGTACAGAGTAATGCCATTCCAGACATGCAAGCTTCTTCAGAGCAGGAAACTGCCATGTTAAATGATTTCTTCTAGTTTTGCAATTTAAATGAAAAGATCAGCATTACAGCCTTGGCAAGCAATGAAAATGAAAATAGACACTGTAAAAAACATCATGATTTCTGCTTCTTGTGCAGCAGCCACCCGTTGATAAAAGGTGGCATGTGTCTCTCTCCTTCACAGACTCCCTAGTAAATAATCATCAATTTACACATTCTAGCACAATACCTCTGCCTATAAATTGCTTCTTCAAAGATTTCCTTTTCCCCTGGAAGCACCACTTCTAAGTGTGTTGAAATTACATCTTATTCTTTTCTTTGAAAGATCTCTCACTGCAGAGCCAAATAAAGAGAGATCATTTGCATAAGTCTTCTTTTTAAATGACTTCAGGTTGATACAGGTTCTTTAGTGAATTGTTATTCAGCAGGACATGGTCAGATGCAGATAAAGTGCTATAGAAGGTGGAAGTTAACATCCTCAAATCTGATCAAATAACATTTCAGTTTTAAACTGATACTGTAAATCACAAGGAATTATAAAGCTCGAGCTTGATTCAGCTGTTGAAACAGACTTAATATCAAAGCAGCCTTTCATTCAACAAAAGATTCTGCTCTGAGCCATTCTCAGGCTTGTCGCAAGCACAAATTATCATTCTGGCAGACTCTTGCAGCTGGACAGGCTGTTTTCCTGAGTGCTCCTGATCTCTGACTATATGCATAAAATAACTGCATTTAATATAATATTATTATATACAATTGCATATGTTGTATGTATAAACGTATTAATGATAAATAGTTGCTTCATAAGGCTATTTTCAGCTTCTTTGATTACATCAAACATTTTGATAATTTCAGAAATCAAGATGCTCTCATTTCCTCTTAAAAACCTACAGATCTGTTGTTTTCACCGTCGATATTGAAAGAAAAGTTCCATAGAGTTTTCCTGAAGTTTTACAAAACCTGTGCAAAGGCTTAATTATGAGATTCGAGAAAGCTGAAGGCACCCAGGACCCCACGTTGCAGAGGCCATCTCTTGAAAAAAACATTTACCGCTCATGCTCACATGAATATAAAACCTAAATATCACAGTCTGAAAACAAGCAAGGTTTAATCTCACTGCTTATCTCTTCCCAAAATTCTCAGAGAAGATACACCTGAATAATCTGTCAAGGGAAGTTGTGCAAAGACCATTGCTTGGTATTGCAAAAACAGTTTTGAGGTAGGTGCAGTTTGGAGCAATCTTTTACCGTTAATAAAACAGCTGAGGCTAACAAAATGGTCTTTCTTATCTGTACTCTAATATCACTCGGACCGGAAGGAAAAAAAAAATTTCCAGCAGTCATTTCCCTCAAACACATATGCATTCACACACATACACACATATTCGTATTCTGAATAAGGATACAGGGCCGGATGGACCACTGCAATGTCATACATTTGCAGTGTAAAACGTGCAACCTGAGGGAAACCTCGCACTTGATACAACGGGATTTTTGCCCTGAGTTCTGAGGTTTGCTGATGTTTGGCCCTCTTCTCTCTCAACCTCAACATTTTCTGGTCTCCACCTGAAACGGAGCCAATGCACAGCAGGCAGTCATGTTCTGCTGTCATTAAACCTAGAGAATGGGCAGCTGTAGCAGCTAGCTGTAAATTGCGATGGTTTTGCTGAGGTAAAAGGAATACTTCTTCACAGTCAACATTAGTGGGTTTTGCTTCAGTTCTTCTGCAAAGAACAGAAGCAGAAATACAAGAGTTTGGCCATGGAGCCTTGGCTTGTTCCCACAGGACCAGGGATGCCCTAACAACTTTCCTTCCAATTTTGGATAAACTGATGGCTATTTAATTCCCAGGACCCAGTAAGATGAGGTACAGTATGCCCAATAATGCAAGGCTTTTCCTTTGACTCCATATACTGAAAACACGGGAAAGTTTATGAAGGCTTCTGTCTAGGCTGACACAACCTAGAATAAAAGTCACAGATTTCTACAGCTTGAGCTCCAGACTAAACTCAGCAGCTGTATCCATGCTATCTTTGGGTCTTCCACACTCCCAAGAAAATCACAATCACTTTGCAGACAGCAAATGTCTCCTGGGAAAACCCTGACTCTGGGTCCATCACCCAATGTTACACCTGCCCCCTTGTCCCATTTTTTTACCTTCCCTGCTCCTCCTTAATGATGCAATTTACCCAATAAGGAGCAAACTTGTCACACAGACTCTCGCTGAAAAGCCACAGTGAGTCAAGGATGTTGCGTGGCGGCGTCAAGAGTAATAATTAACACTATGAAAACAAAACTTCAACTGCTAATTCCCTCTTAGGAGATTTAACAAATAACATTAGCCTTGAGCATAACTAAGTACATTTTAACACGGTTCTTTACAATAGGGGTTCAATTACCCATAGCTGATTTTTTTTCACTGTAGTCATAAATTTAATACCATACTAATGAGTCAGTGAAGAGTAAACTGATGGGTAGTTTCATTCAGACTAGAGCTGTTAAGAACATTTTCAATTAAACATTCTTTCTTCTGAAAATGCATTTTTGTCAGAGTGAAAATGCTTTGCAGTTAAATATTGATTTCGAGGATATTATCAAGAAAAAGGTTTCACGGATCAGGATGGATTCTCCAAACACCTTAGAGATCAAACTAAACAAAACTTAGTTCTTTTCAGTGCAGATCTGGTGTTTTAACATAGCTCTGTTTTACAGAAATGTTTGAAGAACTGTGATTTCTTCCAGCACAAAATAGAAAAGGCTTCCCAAAACTTATGTGAAAATGGAGTTCTTTAGAATAAAGAGCTCTAACACTGACTCCCTACTCTAACTATCTGGGAAATAACTACTGTCAATGCCAATGGATTTTAGCAGGTTATTTTTCCATTCCCACTAAACTGCTGGATGTCTGATTGTCAAGAAAAGAACAGCAAATGCTACGCGATGATCTGGTTGAATGTTTAAATTGTATTAATTGCATCTGGTAAATGGACTATGCTGTTTATAGACAAATGTTGATTTACCTTTGTGTCTTCATCAATAGTTTTGATCTTGTATTGATAACACGGTTGAAGTTATATTGCTCCTCTATTAGAATGAAATACTGCTATGTTTAATAGTTTGCTCTCTACTTGAAAAAGTTTCAGGCAATTCAAGGAAAAGGTGGCTTAGACAACATGCGGGCTAAATGGCTAGTAAGATGGCAACAAAGAAGTCAAGAGACAATACAAATCCTAAAAAGTACTGGAGAATTTAAAAATCAGTGTGCTTATTGAGAACAACATAAATATTTAGAAGACAATTACAGCTAAACTTTTAAAAATATGTGTAACTTTGATCCAAGATCTGAAAGGTGTCAACTGCTAAGTAAAATTCCTGGTTTCTATCAAGAAAATGCACAGAAATAAAGGTCACAGTTATCACTGTTAACCTCAGTATGGCTGTGTAGATGTTAAAAAGTTCTCAGAAGTTCCTATTTCTGATAGACATTAAACATAGACTCAGGATTCTAGATCTAGGCAACCGTACGATTTCTTTAATTACGCAGGATCTTACACTGAGGTCAGAAAACTCAACATTAAGCATTATCTCACTGACTCTGCTGCTGGCAAAAATGCTTTTGCATTTTTTAGTCCAGTTGAGCATCATGATCCATTCTTCCAGAAATCAAATAATCGTTCAGAAGATGCTGTTATGCAGGATGCTCCAGTTCAGTTTATGACACTGGCCAGTTACTAGAAGTACCCCCTGCAGTTAAGAACCTGACCCAACACTAACGGAGCTCAGACTTTTTCACTGATTCGTTTATGCTTTGGACCAGAAAAACACATTGCTACAGAGCACCCCTCTCTCACGCAAATAATCCAAAGATTCTACGTGGCTGAAAATCTATCTGCATCTGGGTCCCTGGGATGTGCAGTGCCGCCCTCTGCCTCCTCCGTGACCTCCAGCCGTTTAGGAGCACTGAGCAGAGAGGGCTCACAGCTCTTTTTATGCAGCTCCTTCCTACAGACAGCTGTGGGGAGAGAAAAGTAAGCCACCGTCTGGACACAAGCCTGTCTCTTATTAAATCAGTCTGAAACAACCCTGGACATCAGGAAGATTAGAATAAGGCTGTATTTTGCCCCAGCATGAGACTCAGTGATGCAGCTGGATTTCTTTCCCTATTTTACAGCTTCATTTTATGCCAAGTTAAAGACGGACCTCGCCTAAGGTTTATGAGCAACTTCTTTCCTCCTCTTTTCTGGAATTAATTCACACAACTTAAAAGTTATTAAATCATAGCAAAACATTGAAGCCAAACAGTTTCTCAGTAAACCAGAGTCTTGTTTCGGAATCGTTCTCCTCCTCCTGCTTTTCTCAAGCCAGTCACTGACTGTGTGCTGGGACTTGAGCAATTCCCAAGTGGCATTCGAGAGACATTTCTGAAACCTCCTCCTTTTAGCAGAATCTTTAAGCCTATTCATTTAAAAAAAGCACTTCATATGAGCCTGCAAACAAAATTGCCTTCCCCTGACAATGAGGCAGGAAAAAAAAAAAAAAAAGATGGTGGTGAATAAAATAAATGAAAGGGGTTAGAGCGTGGGGGAGTTCCCTGTAAAAAGTTTTTTAAAAAATAATAATAATAAAAAAAGGAATTGGAGGCTGCAGTGCAGTGAGAGTGTTGTTTATAGCAAACAGCGAGATACAAAGAAAATTGGCCAGGTGAAAGCGTATGATTGTGTTACAGTGAACCCCAGCTAAATGAATATCTGACACTAAATAAATCTCTTAATAAAATTACTGCACTCTAGTACCCAACACACTCTGCATATGTAATAAAACTCTTTAAAATGAATAGCTGATAAGGAAATGAACCTGTTCAGGGAATGAATAAACACACTTTCGCATATACACACAGAAATACCAAATGGTGAAACATACTCATGGTGATTATCAGACTGTTAAAATAATAACCCTGTGAAACAAATAAATCTGCCCCACAGCAAATTATGTCTCCGCTGTACTTATGGTGAAACCTTCTACAAACACCTGATAAAGGAATAAACCTGTTAAAGGAATAAATTGACTGTACAGTAAGGTTATCCGCAGATTTACACTGGACTGCAGTGATAAACCTTCTTTTTCATTAGTCCAATAGATCATAGGATATACAGTACTTACAAATGTTTCAGCATTAAATATAAGCTGGAGTGCTCTGCTGTATGTATGCATTTGAGGGCAGGGGGTCAATAAATAGACTGAATGTTGCTTCACAAAATATCTGTCAGTGTGCATTAGTAGAATACCTGATCAAGAGATGAGCTGGCTGTAAAACATCCCCTGCACACCCGAACTTCCAGACCATATGCGCTAACAGCAGCCAGGGGTTCAGCAGGTCTAAAAATCATTCAGCAGGTCTAAAAATCACACCAGTTATTTAAATGTTTACCCCCATGCACCCAGGCTTTAAAAAAAAATTAAATGCAGTGAGACCACAATATACTTCTACTGGTGGGTTTTAACCTTTCTAGATACGCACTAGCCAAAAAATTGCCAGAGCTCATGCCAGAGACCCGTGCCAGGCTCTGAAACATCAAAGTGCAAGAGATGCGGGTAGCAAAGGCTACAGAAGAGCTGCAGGCTGTCCCCGTGGCCGTGGCTCACAACATGTCCTTGCATTGCTCCTACACAACAAAGGGGACAAGAGGAGTCAGGATCAGGCCCCTGTCCCATCTTTAGGGCGACCAGAGGTGTTTCTTAATGATGATGCCGACCTGCACAGGCCACAGCCAGGGTGGAAAGGCTAATGCTGGAGAGCGGGTAAAGCCTCCTTTTCTGGCTGCCTAAAGCTTCTAAGGTATTATGGAGTATACGGAGTTATAGAGTATTTCTCCTGGAGTGCTCCAGCGGGAGCACCCAGCAGAGGAATGCTGTCAGCCCCTAAGGCAAGCAGATTTTGGGCAAGGGTAGGAAATACCATGGGATTGACTTTCTGTAGCTGTGAATGAAGAATTGGTGGGGGAAGAGAAAACACTGCCAAAAAAATTCTAGCAATAGGTAGAAGAGGGTATTTTCCTCAGGAAAAGACAAAATCATCACTATTGGATGAGCCGTTGCCAGATGAATCCCATGTTAAATAAGGGTTAACTTGAGGTTCAGAAAAAAAGAGATTCAGGACTCCACTCACCACCAGCCAACCAAAAGGAAGAGAGGAACGGTCTCATTTATCCCTCCAAATTTCTGACAGACCCTGCTTTAAGTAGCAACATTTGATACACAAATGCTCACAGCAACAAGGACGCACACCACAAGGCTCTGCGTGGGAAGCACAGAGCATCCTCTGGCTCCAGTCCTACCTTGTCCCTTCTCATACAGCCAAGTCCTTTTTCAGCAAATGGGTTTAGCTGGGATCAAGTGAATCATCATATCATATAGCTAATCATCATATTTGTATAAGCCACATAAATAGGTTTAATAAATTTTAAACCCCACAAAAATATTAAAAGCAACTCATGTTTAAATTCCTAGGGAACCCAGGCAAACAAGATTCCAGCCTCCTCAATGGGTCTGTTGCTTCGGCTCAACCCCAGAGCTAAACGAGGTGAAGAAAAGGAAAAAGAAAGGGAGAAACTTCTACGTTCTTACCAGTGTTCCAGAAAATGGGAGGGACGAGCAAGTAATGTGGAGAACAACTAAGATGAAATGTGATGTTGAAATGAATAAGTAAGTTCATTATATTCTACAACATGATAAGACTTTGCAGGCCTGATTACAACATTAAGGGACGGTGCTGCAATATTATAAATTACAGGGTGAAGCACTCCTGTTTCTGTCTCTATATTTCTAAGGTGGGAGAAGTTAATTATTTTTATAGGTCTAGATATTGCAAGGATGAGGATATCAGAATATCTTGTCATTGAGTCTAAAGACAGCACTGGAGAAGAGGCGGAGGGGAAGGGGGGGGAACCATCCCGTTTAAAGAAAATTATTATAAAAATACTAAAAATGATATATAGATTTTTTGACCTACATCCATCATTTTTACATACCTAGGTACTTCATGCCTTGTCTCCATAAACCATCACTCTGTTATTTTTCATGAGGCTCAGAGTAAACGGCCAAAGCTTAAGACTTGGAAGTAAAAAATTAAAAAATTAAATATATAAATAAAATCAACACGAGAGAAAAGGTTAATGGGAATTTACATGATTTTATTATTATTAAGGAGCACAGGGAGAAGAACAGCGTTACTAGCACTCTAAGTGGCCTGTGGTACAATCAGTAACCCTGAAGTATATTCAGCAATCTTTTTTTTTTTTTTTTTTTCAATTGCCCACCGCAGCCTATATTACAAATACATAAATCATAATGTTTCAACAAAAGCAAAATTTAATTTTCTCCTTTCAGCTGTTATCTGGGCCGGGTGGTATATGGCAGGCTGCGGCCGAGTCATTTATTACACTTGCTGAATGGATAATGGCAGGGAGAGTCTATTATACCCAGCTTTGTTAGGGCTTTGAATGTGCTACTGAAACCTGTGGCAGTCTAAATCTCTTTACATCTGTAATAGATACACAGCACTCTATTATTTCATGCCAGAGCAAAATTAAATAGTTGTGTGGAGGGGGAGGGGGAGGAAGGAGGGCTGGGGGGGAGCGGAGGGGCTCTGGGGATGGCACAGGGCATTTTGCTGAAAACGCGTTAAAAGCAGCAGTGGCTCCGAGACTCGTGCTCATCTCGCAGACACATTTTTGTTTTGCTTTTGAAGATGCCTGTCTTAACAGGCTATGCCTCTGCGCTCAGCTCACGCAATGAGGTACACGGTCCTTTCCTCCTCCAGGGTGATATTTTGCAGAATTGCAGGATAATGACAACTCCCTCGTGCCCAGCCTTGGTGCAGCCCAAAAAAATCTGCACTTATCCCCATGTTCCTCCCTTCCTGGAAGGTATTCGGTTCATGCCTTTGGCAGTCAGTGTGTGGCCACCACCTGCGTTACCAGCTTTAATGCAGGCATCCCGTGTGGGGAAGGGGATGTGGAGGGAGCTTGCACCTGAAGCTGGTGGCCGCAGTGCAGTGCCCCCAGGAATCTGTGATGCAAAAGGGTCTCCTTCCCTTTTTCGCATGCCACCATTGGCTCAGGCAGGCACTACCATCCCCTGATCCTCACCCTCCCACCCGCCAGACTGCCAAGGGCCAGCAGGCAACCTTACACATCTCTGTGTTAGTTCCTTCACTAGTTGCCTGTCCAACAGCCCGCCATCCCCCGCAGCCCAGGAGGGCTGGAGCACAACTGACTGCGGTAGCACTCCGTGCCCTGAGATGATGCTCATCAGAAAAAAAAATATTTTGCTGCTACTTTTGAAAGTAGGAAAACCCAGATTTCTATTAAAAAAAAAAAATTATGTGAAAAGTGGAGTTTTGTCCTTGGAGAGTTTGTTACTGGTGATTTTTATGGTCAAATGCACCAACAGACGTGGCATCTGTTGATTTGTAGAAATCAAGGGCAACACTGCCTCCTCTGGCCACAAAGGGTTTGGGTACAAACCCAAGCTGTAAAGCAGCCCCAGGCAGAGGCAAGGGCTGCAGCAGAGGTGCACCCTGGCTTCCTACCAGCACAAGCCCACAAAGCCAGGAGGCTGCAGAAGCTCTCAAGCTCACTGACCACTCACAAGGGATTTGCCTGGCTGACCAGCTCAGGCAGAGGTGGTTATAAAGCAGAAGGGCTGTTTCTTTAGAGCAGGAAGGTATTTGTTTGGTTATTACACCTGCTGCCTTCTTGACAACTAAAACTATTAGATAAGGGAGGGCAGAAGGCAAAGCCTTTGTGACATCATCCGTAACAGCCTTTTCAGGGTGTTTGTGGCAACACCACTTTTTACGCCACTCTTGTTTTGTTCCAGCACACATCGAACACGCTCTTTATACACACTTAGCAGAGACACGATAGCATCCCTCCCACAGTGCTTCCAACCAACCAGCTACAAAAGGAAAGACAAGGGAGCCCACCGGGGCTCCAGCAGCCTCCACAATGCTGGTTGGGACTTTGGGAAATGCAGCCTCTGGGTTGCATTTGAGGTAGCGCTGGGATGCCCCGAGGTACTTCAGCTGTCCAAGAAGACTTTGCACATGTGGAGAAGGTGCACATGACAGACTGGATTAATGCATATGGTTGTGTTTCCCTCTGCTGTCTGGAACAGTGGCTATGGAAATCTCTTGCAGAGGTCTCTCCGAGATTTCCTTTTGCTTACGTGGTAGAGAGCCATGTCACAAATGTGGTATCTGTACGCACAAAGCGGTTTTCATTAAATGGGCATATCCCCAAGACACGGCACCACAGCCCCAAAGGTACTAAAAGTTGGCCCTACTAAAAAACCACAGAAAAATCAGCTTCTTCAGAATAAATTGCTGCTCAAGGGCCATTTCCTAGGACAGGAGCAAAAGAGAGGGATGCCTTGAAGCAAACAAAACTGGCCAGGCCTCCACTGCCCTGCACAGCATCCATGGGTTAATGCAGCAATGCCCTTTGCAGTGCCATGCACAAGAGACCTGATGACAAGGAAATCAGAGACAGAATAACAAGTTTCACTAAAGTTAGCTCCAGACAATCTTATTATCCCCCCAGTAAAAAAAAAATAAAAAAAAGAGTTTGTCCTTTAGCTCCCCTTAACTCTATTATCAAGCAAGAATTCTCTTGCTGCCTTACTTGTAATAGCATTGTCCTCTTCTCAGATAACAAGAAGAGACTTACCCCATCCGCCTACCTGCCAAATCTTCTACCAATCTCAAACAAGAGGATTAAAACTGCTACTGGGTGAGGCTGCAGTTGCTCTGTGCTTGCTCGCTTTTTAAAAAGCCGTCTTATCTATGCTCAAAGAAGTAAAGGCTCTTCCCTCGATGTGTCGCTTTGTTATCGTGTACGGGCTCTTTCGCCATCACGCTTCTGAGGCAGATTGATTCAATCTACAGATAGCAATGCCCCACTCCCTGGAGGAGCTAAAAGCCCCACAACTCCAAACGTGCCAGCGGAGTCGTTTATTCTTTTATCATTATAAGGGCTCACACAGGGGAGGAAGTTGTTTGGTGCTTTTCTTTTGGAAATGGAGTCAGGGAGGGGCTTATATTTCCTTAATTTTCAGGGAAAATCTGTTGACTGACTGTTGGTCAACAAGTCCCATTCGTTTCCTTGCCCTGAAGCATACTGCCTGCCCCTCAGGGGATCAAAACCTGTTTGTTTGCCATTTACCTGGACTCGTGCAGATCTACATCATCTACCTGGACTTATACAAAGAAATTGACACTGTCTCACATGATATCCTTGTCTCTAAACTGGAGAGACATGGATTTGATGGATGGACCACTCAGTGGATACAGAATTAGCTGTCTGGCCACACTGAAAGAGTTACCATCAACGGCTCAATGTCCAAGTGGAGACCAGCAATGAGTGGTGTTCCTCAGGGGTCAGTATTTGGACCAGTACTGTTTAACATCTTTGCCAGTGACACAGACAGTGGGACTGACAATACCAAGCTGTGTAGAACGGTCAATACGCTGGAGGGAAGGGAAGCCATCCAGAGGGACCTGAACAGGCTTAAGAGTGTGCCCATGTAAACCTCAATGAAGTTCAACAAGGCCAAGTGCAAGATCCTGCGTGTGGGTGGGGGCAATCCCAAGCACAAATACAGGCTGGGCAGAGAACAGATTGAGGGCAGCTGGGCTGAGCTGGAGCACCTCTCCTATGAAGACAGGCTGAGAGAGCTGGGGCTGTTCAGCCTGGAGAAGCGAAGGCTCCAGGGAGACCTTATAGCGGCCTTCCAGTACCTAAAGGGGGCCTACAGGAAAGATGGGGAGGGACTCTTTGTCAGGGAGTGTAGTGATAGGATGAGGGGTAATGGTTTTAAACTGAAAGAGGGTAGATTTAGATTAGACATTAGGAAGAAATTCTTTAGTCTGAAGGTGGCGAGGCAGTGGAACAAGTTGCCCAGAGAAGCTGTGGATACCTCATCCACAGAAGTGTTCAAGGACAGGTTGGATGAGGCTTTGAGCAGCCTGGTCTAGTGGGAGGTGTCCCTGTCCATAGCAGGAAGGTTGGAAGTTGGTGATCTTTAAGGTTCCTTCCAACCCAAACCATTCTATGATTTTGGATCTTGAACACACATCAGCACTAAGCACTGACCAGCAATGTCTTAGCTTCCATCTAAAACCATATTTTTATAGCTTCCATCTAAAATCATATTTTTATCCCTCTCAACTGCAAAGCAGCAGTTGCACTGCAACTACAGGCTTCTTAGAGTGACACTGGTGCTTTCCTGAGGTATCGGAGCCCATCCCTGAGTTGGAAAGGCCTTTGGGACAGATTTGCTGCATCTTTTGAATTTTTCAGGGGCAAGCATGCAAGCATAGTTTGAATAATAAATGCATGAGGTTGACAGTACATGTTATGTCAGGCTGAAATGGAGGATTAGTTCTAACGAGAATGCAACATTTGAAAAGGCCCTTTTGCATCAGATACTTTGAGAATTTCACCAATTTTGTGCTTCTTATTCACGAAAGACCTGAAGGATAAGTAGCACCACAGGGCATGAAAATAAACAGTTTTTGTTGATAAGTCTGTGGATGCTCAGTGCCTCTACAAGTCAACCCACACATTCATGGTACATTCCTGAGGCTGTTTTGCACCTAATCAGAGTTTTATGAATTTGGTGCTATGTTGACAGAAAGCTGAAATAACTGGGATCTGAATGCCTTCTGCCTCCCTTTGCAAACTCCTCTTTTAAGACAATTTAGTATTACCTTCTGAGCATTCTTATCATCTTTGTAAGTGCTCAGTGTTTTCTGAACCTTCCTAAATTGCGGTCAGTGACATTCTATAGCAATGAGCACCAAAAAACAACTGTCCCTTGTGGGAATTATCTGTACTGGGTGTCATAACTAACTTTCTTTTCATTGAATATCACCTTATCCTCATTCTCATCTCTCATCATCTCAGCTCATCACCTTGTTCTCACCTCTTTTATTCAGAATAAGAACTTCCCACCATATTTCCCCTCCATGTTATATCTTTTTGCCTGGTCTCTTCTTATTAATTTCTTTTCTGGTATGAATGACCTGAATTTTCATATACAAAAGGTGTACCAGATCCCAAATAAGTTTCCATGAACATTTTTGAACTTCTTATTGCACTTAAAAACTTTGTCAAGCATAACCAGAACTCAACGGTATATACGTCTATCACACATATGCCTATATTATACACAAAACTGAAACCAACTGATGCATTTGTTGACAGCAAAAGACTAAGAAGGAATGGGCCGGTTTGGTTAATTAGATTTCCACATCACTTGATACCCTTCCAGTGAAGAGTTCCAGTATAATGAGAAGCCATCACTGAAACTGCTGTGGTAACCCAGCTTCTGGAGTAGCTGAGGACCCAGTATCTCACAGAATAAAGACATTTGAGCAGGGCTCCAGAAATTCAGCACGAGCATAATGCAAACATCAGTCAGAGCTGTGGCATGCCTGTAAGCAGATCTCCTACTGAAGGGCTAGGTCAGTTTTACAAGCTTGCAGGCGTTGTATCTCACTATCTAGGATGTCATACAAAAATGTGATAGGCACATTTATAATAGTGAGATCCCCCAAAGCAATCTCAAATTGGTGGTCCTCAAGCTCATTTGAAAGTCAGTGAAAACTGAGGACCTGCCTCCCTGCAGGTCCTCTTTGAAAACTCCATCCTGAAACGTTGAAGACATCCCATCCATACCTCACGGTGTATGGTATTAAAAATTGTTTTTACTTGGCACTACAGTAATAGCCCCAGTCTCAAAGCAGGCTGGCGCTGCCCCGTCCTCAGCATTGCACAGACATCCAGAAAAAATAATAATAATGTTCTTGTACTTTACTATCTAAACCAACAAGAAAGGAAAAATATAGCAGAACACACACACACACACACGCATAATCATGTAGAGAGTTCAACTGCCGTAAACCAGGTTACCATCCAAGCTAGAAACTGAACATCAGCTCCTGATTTCTTAACAGGAAACACACAAATCTGGAGCTCTATCCCTTGTATTTCATTTCTCCCAGTGAGAGCACAAAGCCGATTTTTTGAAACATGAATTTTAAAATAAATATGAGCATACTGATAACAAACAAACATGATTTTTCAAATGGCAAAGATAAAAACAGACACACTAACTTCTTAAAGAAATCCTGCTGATGTTATACCGTGGTCGGAGTAGTGATCTAGCTATCAGAACCACTTGCCACTTCTGTTTGTAACGCTTATGTGGGTCCCATAGGAGCTTCCATTTAAATAGGGGAGGGATTTCATCTCCAAACAACAAGGCTAGTGTCAGATGTAGCTGACACACAAGGGGTAAAGGTTATAATTTCATGAGGCATGAATGTTTTTTTTAATTTCAACCAATTAAATTAAACTCTCAGTCTGCGGCCCATAGTGCATGGTCCCTGAAATGACCATTTACCACACACATCAAATACTCAAGAGGTTTCCTTTTCTGTGTTATTTCTTCAGCCCAATGACTAGATGGAAGGAAATCACTGAAGCGTGAGCTCTATAACAATTTAAAATAAAATCAGAGATGAAGGTTTCCTACGGATATTTTTTTAATGCTGTTAACATTGCTTAGTTAATTTCAAAGCTACATGCTCAAACCCATGTTTTCTGTTGAGTCCTGTTAGACCATAAGAAAATAATTTATTATGTAGATTTGTAATTGGTTCTTTGTAGGGGAAATTAAGCAGTTTACAGTACCTGGGGTTAAGTGAAGGGCCACCTTCCAGATTGCATGAGAATTCTTCTCAGCTATGGCTAAAGAATCACGCTTGCACCCTTTGCAGTATAAATAAAATGGCTCAATAAGAGATATTTCTGAGATTCACAGGAAGTTTGGGACCCAACTTCCCCCTCCTCCCCGCCACACCAATGATTTCAAAAGACACATAGAGTCTCAGGACTCCAACAGTAAAGCTTAAAGACACCTCTCCAATTGCTCTGTCAGCTGCAGATCCTGGTTTCATGAACACACATCTACAAGGAGACATTTCCATTTTTGCAGCTTTCCCATGAGGCTCTACCCAGTTATTACTAACAGCAAATATGAATGCAAAGTTATTGACCCAAATCACAAGATATTTGTATTGCAGCTCTTCCATGCATTTCAACACCAAAAGCCTTCTGATTCATGGGCAAGGCAAATTTCTTACCAGGAAAGAGCAGGAGGAAAAATAAAACAAGTAATTCCTTGCATCAGCATTTTCTTCTAGATGAATTCACCACATTTCTTACAATACTACTTCTAAAATATCAGCATGGGAAGACTACAGCTGAAAAAAATCATCGTATGCCAGGTGCTTTTGGCACCACACAACAAAGAGATACATAATACTCGGACACGGAAAAGTCTCAACAGCACCCTGTGGCTCAAAAAAACAAGAAATGAGAGAATATTCCTGTTTCTCTTGCAAGGTTGTCACATGGCCATGAGCACATATTGTGACTTATTATGAATCCCGTTTTACAGACAGAGAAACTGAGGTGATTGATAACTTTCTTTTGAAATTCTAAGTCATAAAAGAGATATTTGTATTAGTATCACCAATGTCAGTGCTGAAGGAACAATGCACATTGTTTCCCAGCAAAGAACCCACTATATTAAATGGCTATCAGCCAGTGGTACTGGTAGATGTTTCCCTAATCTTATATACTCACTGCAATAAAAATCATTCCAAACACTGACCATACAGAATACGTTTAAATAGATTCTAAAGCTGTCATTTCATTTTTATGTCTCCACATTTTCAAGAGAAAAATCATCCATGTTAGCCTATCAAGAAACTAAAACTCAGGGAGGTCTGAGATATGAAAACTACTGATAATAAGAAAATTCTAGGACCTCTAAGAGAAACTCTTTTGAATTATCCATTGATCACATTGTTTTTATTTTTTCCTCAGTTGCTATTGTGAGGTAGGCCCTGCAAGGCTCTGTGCAATCAGGTGCTAGAAGCTACATAAATATATAGTAAATCTGTTCTGGCCTCTCCCAGAACTGCATGAGAAAGATTTCAGTGTTTGATTTAGCAATCAAAGATGAGTTTTGCTTGGGATAATGGGAGGGATTCTCCTGTTGGAAACAGGTGAACAATGTAAATATGGAAGCAAAATTATATGTAAATTTCCATCAAAAATATACAGTTAAAAAACCAAATAACTAATTTGTTTCAATAAACAATGTTTTGGTTCCATTTTAAGAGTAGATAGCAGAATTTGGGATTGTACTAAGGAGCCCCTGTTGGGCCTTAAATAGAGATAGGAGGAGCAAACCAGGGAGCAAACCTATATTTTCTCACCCCAAAACAGTCCCACTTTAATTTCTCCTTCGCAAAGTATTCGCATTACAGCAAAGAGGATTACAGAAGAAAAATACTGGCAATAGCAGGTAATGGAATATAAAGACTTTCACCTCTGGGTCATCAATTAAAATCCAGTCCCAATTGGTAGTGACTAAACATCATTACCCTCTGATAGCCGTGCAACCGCACATTTGAAATGGAGTTTCGGCTCTCCAAGCGCTGTAAAAGCCCCTGCTGGGGCTCACAGAAGCTGGCCTATGCGCTGGTGATTTTAGAAAAGGCCCCAGAGAGCTAAGACCACGTGGAGAACAGAGATCATGCTGGGGTTCAATGGTTTGGTCTTAAACCCCTTCCCTAGCTCCGCCCCCACCCCAAACTCTGATTAATTATCTTGCTATGTTTCGCTCATCCCAGCCCTAATGTATGCAGCCCTCTGCTGTGGCCTCCCTCAGGAGGACTGGAGGGACTGGGCTAAATGCAGAGCGCGTAAATCAGATGTTGGCATGAGAATTTCTCTTTCTTGCACCTCTGGTTCATCTTGGAGAGAACTGAAATTTTTGGGACTGACGTTACTTTAGCCCTCTCCGTGGCTCCTCAGTTTTGCACAAGAGCCATCCTGGTATCTGGTACAGCCTACAGTCACCTGAAATTGGGGTTGTCCTTCCTGCAAAGTACTCAAGATAGCCCTAAGGCAACATTGATTGATGGGGATCTCATAGTACTTACCTGCGGGAGAAGATCCCGTCCGATGAGCTGCTGGTTCCAGCTAGCTGGGGACACAGGTTACCAGATGTGGGGCAGCAGGCAGACGTGGCCTTGTAGAACATCTGCAGTGTTTTCAGGTGCTGCATTTCAGGTGTTTGCAGCCGCACCTTCAGGTCAGCCACCGCGTGACAGCTCCTCATGCGTTTCAGGGCAAAGGCAGCGTCAACCCCCACCATGGGTGGAATGGCATTTTTACTCCACTTCCGCTTTATGCGTGTGCCAAGCTTCCAAGGATGGGATAATTTGTAAACCCCATTTCATAAATGAATATGGAGAAGAGCTAAAACTGTAGCTCATAACATAAATGCTCCAGTAGCTAAAATTCTCTGCGCAGGCAATCAGTGTGCCCAGCCGGAGGGGAGGGGTAGGAGAGAGTCTAACTTACACCAATGTAGATTCCCTCTAGATTCCCCTCTTTAACTGGCCTGACCTTTTCTAAAAGGGTTACATCACATACAGACCTCAGCTATTACCCCCTGAACACTGTTTTCTTTGCTCTGGAAACCTCACTGAAATAAGCCGGCGACAAGCCTTGTTTTGTAAGCCACCCGCGAGCAGGATTGGGCCACTTACAAGTTTCTGCCAAGAGCGAACAGGAAAAATCATATCCCTCTAGCCTATATTATTTCTTTTAATAGATTCACAATCTGGGAAGGAGCCAGAGATTCTAAACAAAGATAAGGTGCAAAGAGGTGGACAAGACATTAAAGAAATAAAATCCATATCAGGGCAATAATGGTCATAAAGCAATAAAGTGGATGTATAATAGTTCCTGGACTTTTAATTTGTGACTAATTTGTTGCACAATGAGGTTGCAATTTTCTAATTGTGATTGCCATTTTAATTTTACTCATGGCTGTGCAACTAACAATGTATAGTCTAGTAATTAAAATTAATTGTACCTTCACCTGCATATTTCTATTAGGCTGTTAAATTTAGTCGGTAGGCTCAATGATTTTGTTCTCTGAGAGATGCTGAATTCATTTCAGTGAGCCCAATTATGTTACACTCTGTAATTCCTGTATGAAAAACAAGCATTTTACTTTGATATGAAGAGTTGCTACAATCCCATTTTTAAAATTGCATATTCAACACTGGAATATAGGCTGACAGGAGATACATCTAAAGGCTTGGTTTTTTTGTCTTTTTAAAAATAGCCTGCTTGTGGGATACCTCTTACAAAACTAGCAATTACAGCCCCTAGGAATAAATCCAATGAAAACTCAACTAGATAGTCACCATTCAATTAATTTCATGAACAATTAACAGATGTCTCCCTAACCACACACATATGGTTTAAATTCAATCAGAATTTTATGACAAGCTGTACCATGCATATTTGAAGCAATGGGAACGCAGTGACAGAATAGACTGCTTCAACGTGCCAGCTAAACTATGAAAATCCATGCTGTCACACAAGACCCTTTACAGTCATGCCCCAAACTTCCATAATCCGTACCACTTTGAAGCTTGCATATGAATTTTTCTCCACAAAAGGGCATTGTTCATTTTCACACAGCAGCCGTAGCTCCTGACACGTACAGGAATAATACCAAAATATGCTGTAGTGAGTTTATTATCAGTAGCAATATGTTTTAAAGTGACCCATATTCTTCTCCAGATCCCAGCAGCAGCAATCCAATGCAACTCCACTTAAACTCTGCGGTCTTGTATAGATTTACCCTTGGGGCCCCAACCCTGGCTCATTCGATCCACCTTCCTTGAAGGCTCTCAAATGTCTCAAAATAAAAAGAAAAACTGAGCCAAACCTTCAAACTTCAGATTACAAAATCAAGACTTTCCAAATACTGAAGACAAAAGGGCCTGGTCACCAGAACTGCTTATCACCGGCTATTAGCCGGTCTAGCTCTGTTAGTCTAGTTCTGTAGTGCTAGACTGCGACCATGGCCTTAATTTAACAGACTTGAGCACACTTGCCGTCAAAGCTGCTCCCCAGTAAGAGTTTGCAATCTGATTGTAGGAGGACATCTATTCTGTGAACCATGGGGCAATAGAAACAGACTACGACTAGAATAAAAGAGTATATTTTTAACATCAGTGGCACAGAGTGGTGCCACATAGGTATGTGCAGGTTAATTTAATCCTTTTACTATGGCTGGGCTATCCTGGCTGTCAAGCAACAGAAGACTGCTTGGTGTAGACATGCTCTAAGGTGTTTTAAATAAACCTCTGCTTGTCAATCACACCAGAGTCCAAAGAGATTCAGAATGTTGAAGTCTGGTTCACGTGGTGTGAACTTCAGTGTTGAGGGTCTAAGAAGGTAGGATGGAGAATAGGAGAAATAAATCTACTGTTATCTTAATACTACTAACTGGAAGCCAAGATGGAGCAGTTAATATTGCAACCAGAAAGTCCGCACCAGTCAGAAGAAAAACTAAAACTACAAAGTTACCACTAAGCTGCAAAACATCCTCCCGTACGGAGAATCGTTAGAGGATGTAGATACCTGAGTTTTCTAATAATTAATATCCACATTTAAAGGCAAAGAACTTGATATTTTGGCCCTTTTTGGTTGTTTATTAGCCAACAGTTGAATAAAAATCTCCATTTATCACATTACAGCACAAAGCATGGTTACTGAAAAGTTTTCAGTGAACATTTGCTCCACCCGAACTTGACAAAGAAAAGCAAAGTGAAAGAATGTCAACTTTCAATCTATTTTTTGCATCACTAATTAATAATAACATGAAACAAGTATAGTCATACGATTTGAGTAAATACTTACTGGAAGTTGCCTTACGGAGAGAATTATGTGAACCGTAACTAAAGCAGAGATAACTTTTTTTAAAAAAAAAAGCAAACCTTGTTACTGTGGAATTAAACTGAAAGTAATCAGGATCAAGAAGCAATAATACCTGTAAAAATTCATGCAGGCAAGTAACATTAATCAAATTAAGCAGATCTTAAAGTCAGGAAATACTGAACTCAGAATCCGGAATTAAAGCGAGCACCGCTCTTGTACTCCTTTCCTGGTAAAATGGGCAAGGAAAATCGTCCCTTTTATCTCCTTTACCCTGCCAGAACACATCTCCAGGCTCTCCACACTTACCCACCCAGCGGCTGCACAATCCTCACACCCTTGTGTCACTCATTGTAACCAAAGTAGAAAGTTCATGGTCTTAGGGAAGATCGTTTTGCAGTAAATTGGGGCTCTGCTGCTGGTGCGCTGATTGCGCCATTTCCTTCTCTGCTCCTGCTTTTAGAATAGAGTCGGTGGCACTGTCTTGCCACGCACGCAATGCAAGGGTGAAGCTGCGAGGAGCCCAAACAGCAAGGAAACAAGGGTCCTCGAGAAGTCTAACAGTAACCCACATCCTCAATGTTTTCACTCTCTTCGTACAGCCAGACTACAAACATGGGGAAGAACTGAACCACCAGTAGGGGCAGCTACAGATACCATGTGGTGAAACGAGGGAGTTGGAGTTGGAAGAGGAAAAAATAGCAGTAATTCACTGCAGGGGAGGGGGCCTGTCTTAGGAGGGGAGCAGAGCGGTATCCGATCTGGCAGCCCAGCTTGCAGGCTCAGAGGCGAGGCTGTCTGAAGCACACAAAAAAAACTGCAAAGGGAAACAAATAGGCAGAAAACATTTAAATTGAATTTGACTATTTAAAGCTAAAGAAGAAATCATCCCTTGAGAAAGGGAAAAACTTAAACTGGTCCTGGTCAAGTGTATTTTCCCCTTATCCCTATAATAAGGTTGGGGATATGGTTTCAGCTGAACATATAAAAATCAGTGTTAAATTATATGCGATTCACTTTCCTCTAAAGCATTGCTCCTTCACCCCTCTGGCATGAAAACAGTTTACTGTGAACTGAATTGCAACTAATCCCTTTGAAATTATTTTTTACCATATACCCTTTATTACTGTTTTCCCATATAAACTATTGTTAAATAACAACAGGACCTTTTCATAACACTCAAAATAATTGGCTATTTTGGATGATATTATCAAGACTGTTTAATGTGGCTGGGTGAGTGACTGTTATTCATGCAATTCACTATTAGCCCCTTGACCTGGATCATTGCTGGAGCAAGTTTTATGAGCTTAATTGCATTTCCCCCCCTCTTCCTGTGTAAATTAGTCTGTACAAATAGAATTTCCTAGTTATTGTGCATCCTCTTCTTCACAGACATCTTCTTCACAGCTAGTAAAGTCTGTTCAAAAAACAGACCAAACTCCAGCTGTATTTGCTAAACTGCATGAAGCTGAAAAATAAACCAGTCAAGGCACACCAGCTATTGTCATTTTATTAAATGAAAAAAAAAAGGCTTGTGTTAATTAAGACATTATACGTGGGCAGACAAGGAAAAAAAAAATCCATGAGAGATGATGGAGACAGAGACTAAGAGCTTTTATAGTATCGGAAGTTACAAAGCTTCCTATGGGGGGGTCTATATTTGTTATAATATGGGTTGTTATCTTCAATCTAAAAGCGACCTTGATAAAGTATCTTTTGACACTTTTACTGCTCCTTTAAATGAAATATTCCCTATATCTTCAAGAATCAGCTTGAGTGGAATTGACTCGGTAGCTCAGCTTTAGAAAGACAGGGGAAACATTTTCTAATTTAAAAGAAATTTGAGAAAATAGTTCCATTCCCCTCTCTATTATCTAGCCATTCTGGAGCTTAGGCTTCTGAAACATCAACATGCACAGTTTGCTTTACAATCCTTCTGCAGAAATTAGCTGACACCCATCAATGTAGATAACAGAAAGCTGTGGCATTAACACTTGAGAGTGCATTAATCTTTCCCAAATTAAAATCTGCACCACAGCATTTAAGATTGAGGCCACCATGGTTCAGTGCTGTTTGACCGCCAATTTTGATAAAAGTGTTTTAAGAGAGGTGAGACTTAGATAAATTGCCCATGGTTACACAACAGCGGCGAGGGTAAGTGTTTAGTCTATTGGCTGCCATCATCGCGGGGTGTCACGGGTGTTTGCATGTTTACATAAAGTGCAAAACAGAAGGAAAAGCAATACATTACACTATATTTCTTGGAGGTGACATCAATATTATATTTCATCGGTGGGAGACAAATATACTTTCACATTTGAGTATCCGAAGATAAAGGCACCTTTGGTTGTAAAACAAATGAATATTCTTCCCCGGTTCCCTAGCTACTCACTTTCTCGAGAGTTTAAAAGCAATCTGCCTGTGCTGAACGGGTGAGTTAAGCTTTAGAGATAACACCCACATGTAGTTCTTGATCCAGGCCTGTTATGAAATAAGCTTTCCATTCGACACATAGCGAGTAAAGCATTGGCCACGTGATGCATTTTGCATTTGCCCGAGTCCTGCTGACCTCAAGAGTGACGCACAAAATGGACTTGGGTCTAAAATGCAGCCCAAGCCTCTAAGTTGCAGCACTGCTAATATATAGAACATACCTCTTCTCTGTTGACCCTGCTGCAAAGGTTTTGAAATTAGTATTCTCATGTTTTCAGCAAAACCTTCTGCTCATAAAAATGTTTAGAGATCTTTGAAATAAAGACGCTGTGGCCCTAGTGTTTTGCAGCTATTATTTCTATGCTGGACATAATAACGCTGCAGGAACTCTCTGGGACTTTTAGTCAAAATTTATTTCCTGGGGAGTTCCTGGGATTTTCAGATGGCCACAAGTTCTTATCACATTTATATTCAGTTTGAAAAACTCTTTGAGTCCAAGAGCTCAAATCTCTCTTTAACAATCTAAATTACTAACAGAAGCGTGAGCACATTTCATTTCCTGATCCCCAAAAGCTGTACCCTAAGACTTGCTGCTTGCCCTGCAATAACTAGGGTAAGGATTTGCACCTGTGTTGCCTGATTTCCTTCCTTGTCTTAACATGGTATAGTGAAGTCAAAGTATTAGAAATTAGAAATTTATGAAACGTTTTGAGTGGAAATCACTGTAAATAAGACATAAACAAACTCTGTGAAATAAGCTTTTCTAGGAGAAACTAAAAATTATCTGAGTCATCAAGAATAAAGACTGTATCACTAAAGGTTTTCACCTTGGAAAAGTTTTGCTTTCAACTGAACTTGCCCTGTGCCAGCTTGCATGCTGAACCACCAGATTCTTCACCCAAAATCATTCGTCACCATTCTTTCCTATGTACTTTATTACAACATATGTAAGCAGACAAATCAAACGAATGTAAGCTGGTGTATAAAAGCATTTAAAAGCCATGTTGAGGTAAGGCATTCATGCCATGAATCGTATGATGGACTTCACCAATTGGCTGCGACAAGTAGGGTAGATTTAAAAATGCTATAAAAGATGCCTCGGCCCCGGGGTTCACAGTGGCGTAAGAAATCAGAGAAACAGAAGTGCATACAAGAGATCAGTATAAGAACCACAAGGTAACAGTGAGAGAATTACGAACTGTTCTACACAAAACCACAGCAGCATCCAGAAATGATACTTCCCATCACGCCAGGTTGGCAGCACACACTGCCACGCGTTGGCAGATGATGACCAATGCCCCTTGTTTGTGCTGTTCATCAGTTCCTGCTTGGCCAAAATAAATACAGTGTAATTTGGTACAAAAGCCAACTCCAAGCATACTACAAGCAGACCAGGAGACAGCTTGTGAACTACTTCAAGGCCCTGCTTCAGGGCACATGGTGGGAGGCTGCACTGCACTGGTGTTAGTGAGGTTCACATCTAAATGACCTTCTGGCAGTTCCAGACCAGCACAGAAGAAACTACCCCTTTCACTACATTTCAGTAGAAGTGGAGTTGAAAAGCTCAGTCCTTATCTTCTAGATTTCCTCACTGAAAGGGTTATTGGAACAGGCTGCCCAGGGAAGTCGTTGAATGACCAGCTCCAGAGGTGTTTAAATGACAAGTAGACACGGCCCTTAGGGACATGGTTTAGTGGTAGACTTGGCAGTGTTCCGTTAATGGTTGGACTCCATGATCTTAAAGGTCTTTTCCAACCTATATGATTCTATACGCCACAATTTAAATCCTTTTAGGATTTAAATCCTAATTAGGAATACTAGGAAGTCACCTAAAATTTTGGCATGAAGGCAATGGCCAGGAACTCTGCTCTTCTGGGTCACAGAAATGCATTGTGTCAAAGCAGATGATGCAGGAGACAGAGCCCTCTCCAAAGTTAGTGGTGGGCAGCAGATAAAAATCCTACAGGAGCTATGGACCTGTACAAAATTCACCACCACCTGCTTCAGGAGCCACTTCTTTGGCCCTACTTGAAAATAAAAACTACCTGATAATTTGAAAAGCAAAATCAAAATAAGAGGCTGCATTGCACGTAACTTCAAGTTGAGATGGGGACATGAGAGCAAATAAATCCTTTGTGATGGGATGGGTCATGTTATATAGACATAACTGGAAGTCACTGTAGTAATAGGGAAAAAGGAAAAAAAAAAAGAAAAGGGGGGGAGGAAAAGGTGAATATTTACCTTTGAGTTCTAGCATAGACAGATATATTACATATGAGGACAGCTTAGACTTTTCTGTATTTCTTGGGGCTTTTTTTCTTTTCCACTTGAAAAGCAAACTAAATTTAACTGCAGGGAACACATATTGCTTTCTATCTCTAGGGATCTTGTGAGAGCTCACAAGGGCTGCTAAAGCCGAATGGCGATAATATGACTCCTAGAAATGGTTTGGTTCAATTTGGAGATTTGATTCACTATACAAAAGCACGGAGTAAAGCAGATGCTATCAGCCTGTGTCAATTAGACTGGCCAATGTGATATCAATTATTATAGTTTTTTTATTTGAAACCCACCTGCTGATCTGACTAATCTCTGCTATTAGGAGCCCACGCTTGAATAATTAGACAAACTAGATTGAACATTAAGCTGAACCATCCCTCTGAAGAAGTGGAGGATAAGCCAGAGGATACCAAACATTGCCTTAGGTGCAGAGAGACAGCAGGACACACCAAATCAGACAGGCAAGAATCCTGCAGAAATGGTAACCTGGCTGATACAAGTATTTATCTGAATGGCCTGCGGTAGTAAGAATAGTTGTTAACAGCTGTAATTGTAATTTATTATTTCATTAGAAATCCCAGTACATCCTCTGTTACACCTCTTAGATTCCTCTTCTTCAAGACAGAGCTCTGGCTGGGGTCTGACACGGGGTGTGGGACTGAAAAGATGCAATTTGCATCTCCAGGTGGATTCCCAGGAGGAAAACATACCCATCGTGTAGATCACTTCTGCAACCTCTTAACCGTGTGGGACTGAACACACTGGGGAAGACACAATGAAATAACAGGGAATCAGGTCTGCTCACGTGTCCAAATAAGAAATTACAGTCATGGATAAGAAGTTGGGGCTGCAGCCTGAGAGATGCTCCCGAGTACCCCATAACAAAGCACGTGAGTAACGACTTAAGTTCTGCTGTTCATATGGTTGCAGAGTCTGCAACCACCCAGAAATCTGGACTGACCAAAGACACTGTAAATTGTCTTCATATTACTAATTTATCACCTAATTGTAATTCACAAAACAATATTTGACTTCAAGGTATATGTTTAAAGACTTGCAGTCCCCTCTTGAATGGAAGCCCGCTGCTCCCTCTGAGCAGCCAGGGATCCCTGCGGGAACATCTGAGGCTGAATTTTAGCTCAATCTAGTTACAAATAATGGTATTCACTGCGGTTGTATAAAAGCGACCTGCATGTTCCTGATGTATGGAGGGTTGGGATGCAGTTGTTAAATCCAAGCAGCAGCTAGGCTTTAAAGATTTGCAATTGCACAAAAAGCACTGATAAAGAACAGTTGATTTGTCTCATTATGTAAAATGTGGATGCTCTTGTCTTGGCCAAAGAGGTAAAAGCATAAGATTTCCTGCTACTTACAGGTCGTTTGGCTGAAAAATACAGTCCCTTTGCAGTTCGGTCTATTGGCAATTAGATAACAAATACAGGACATGTAGATGGAGTCAAAAACATTGCCGTGCTTTACAGCCTGCTTGCACAATAACTCTCCAGCTGGCAATGCAGAATAAAAAAATTTCCCAGATAAAAACCATGGAGCAGATGTGTAAAGTAGCGAAGCCCTGCTGATTTCAACAGAGCTACGCGCATTTACAGTGGCTGAGGATTCTGTCCCTTATTGGTGAGTTTTGAAGCTCCTATAGTTAACTAAGAAAACCCAAAAAAAGTGCCTTCTGCATGCAAGTCTTATGTCCCATGAAAGTTTTATGGCCCTTCCAAATCAGGTTCCATATTGCATGTGAAATTCATGCCAGAAACAAGACTCCCTGGAGATGCGTGCGGAGATGGAGCTGTGCAGAACATCAATGGGATATTGGGATAGCCAACACACAATATCGAACAGAGAAAGATGTCAGCAAAAATTCTTTTGTGGCAAAGATTCATCAAGACCATTACTCAAGAAAATAAAACTGGTATTGCTTAAACAGAGAAGTTGATTCCAGGCTTTTAGATCAGCAATTTTCATTACTCAGCCCCTCCTGAAAAATGCACACAATTCCAATAGTACGCATTAGAAACTCTGTGTGCTTATGAGGGTGGCAGCGAAGACCTTACTTCTCACCAGAGGAAGAAGGAGAGCCCTATGCTTGGTAATGCCAGTGTGCATACCGTGTCAAAACCCCCCATCAGGCTGGACACAGCCAAAACAGAACAGAAGCAAGAAAGCACAACCAAAACGATAAAGGGAAAGAGCAATGGGGAGTCTTTTGGGAGAGCCAGCCGTTACATGCAGCAAAAGTACTTACCACCACTAACTGCATCGTAGGTACCTTATACGCACTATAAGTGGATGTTTTACTGTATTACTAGTAAGAGACTCAGGAAAGTGAATTTTCAGTCTGTTGCTAATTCCACACTAGGTGCAGAAGGGAGGAGGGGTGAAAGGACAACAAGCATGCTGAAGACACAAAAGGAGTTTTAGCTCATGAAAGTTTATCTCTGCTAATAAAGAGAATAAATGGACATCAAAGTAAAGATGTCATTAGCAGTAAGGTGCAGCACTTTGTCACTAGTGGAATAATGCAGTGTGGATCCTTTTGTTTGCTTCTGGATGACAATACGAATTTATTTTCAATACAAAAATATAAACTGAAATATTTGAAAAACATCACCTTGAGTGGTAGGAATGTTTTTAAAGAAAGCGGTTTGAGATGACACTTCCTTTCCCACTGGTGCCTACAATCAGCTTTCATGATTATTTGCATAAAAAATTACTACATTTCTGGAAGAAGGACTTGAAAAGTCTAAGAGCCAGAGTCACTTTCTTTGCATCACTAAAACCTTGGCACTTCTGGAGAACAGTATTTCTTACCCATTTGCATATGAGCATATATTTACAGCACACTGAGAGGGCTATCTGTTACATGAGTAGCACAGCTTAATGACAGCCACATTTATGACAATCTTTTGGTTCCATTACCGGCACCGCGTCCCACTAATCTGTGTTTCTGGGATTCAAGCAAACATCCCAGAATCTGTCAGTCTTAACATCAGCCTATGCACTCTCTCCTTCCCTCCACTGACTCAGAACTACAACAAATAGCAATCTCTTGGCAAATCGCAGACTTTTAACTTAGAGATAAAATTAATAGGAACCTTTGGGTAATTTGGTGGACTTCAAAAAGCAGTTACTCCTAGGAAAGATCTTGACCCCCATGAAAGTGACTTTACAATATGGGAACACCCTGGAAATACTTAGCAATCCAGATCAATTTACAGAAAATAGCATCAGTATACTTCAAAACTTGTAATAATTTCAGAAAGCAATTTCTATCTACAATTCTCCACATGCAGAATACAGGAGAGCACAGTGCAGTAGAAAAGTCATTGGATCTATAACATCTGGATGCCCCATGTCTGTAGGAGGTGGGTGGTCACCATCCCTAACTGGTATTGCTGGAGCCTTTATGTGACAGGGTGTTCTGTGTCTGTCTGGATGTGACGTGGGTCTGATCAACAGCCAGTGACAGATAATGTGGTTCTCCCCTTTTCATCAAATGGGCTTTGAAAGAGGCCACCTAGCAGATGTATGTGATTATGCTCATGTTGAGTGTTCATTTAAAACAAAAATGTTAAGGTTGTAAAGTCAAAAAATCAAAACAGCAGTGCCAGAATTATGGGTGGCTGTGGAAAAACAGTATGTGATCACATATTTTTCTCCAAAAGGGAACTGAACTAAAATAAGCCTTATTCTGGCTTTTTTTTCTGCTTTTGCAAATGCATTTTTCTTTGTGCGTGTAGCTAAAAAGTCAACATGGAGTTCTCTTAATCAAATCCCAGCATCTCCAGTCTCCTTTAAACCCTGACCGGCAGCACCCACAAGATGTGTCGTGTGTTTTGGGTTGACAGTAAGGGAGAACATATGTGCATCTCTAACAGGACAAACCCACTGCGCACTACTTTACATGCCTGCTGCCACTGCAAGTCACCCTCAAGCACGACCACCTTGTGTTCCATGATAATTGCAACACGATTTTGCAAATCAATTAAAATCCACATTGTCTCCTCGCTGTACACAAACAGCACAGAAACGCCATGTCATTTTTTTCGCCAGCAATTCAGTCCTTCAAGTTACATTTTTGTCATCCTTTACCTCCATGTTCACGTTGTCGCTGTCAAGCCAGGAAGCAGTAGTGACAGCCGCATCTTGAATAGCCATCTTTCACTCTCAAATAATCTAGTTTGCAATGGGTACCTTTACCTACTATTCTTCTATTTTCCATCTCATGAGCCGCCATGAAATTGACATTTAAAACTAATTGTACGGTAAAATCCCGCGGATTCCAGAAACTGTGTCTGAGATTTGTGGCGAGGCAGTAGGACCAGATTCCCCCCCGTATTAGTTTTCTGTCTGCTACATAACTGTGAATGAGTGCTAAAGGGGATTATTAGGCCCCAGTGGTGAGATAGAGCCCATATAACTAATCTGCATTGCTTATCTCGAGCAGACAGTGGTCTGTCAGGACCTGTCTACATGCCCTCCATGCTTGTCCCTTGCCTTTATTGTCTTGCTGCCGCTGTTGCTGCTGGTGGCTCTCCTCTGCTCTTATAAACAACCAATTACTGCCCCAAACAGATGTCTGTGGCTATGATCAAATAATTTAGTTGGAGTGAAGAGGCCTTAAACAGGTCAATTCCATTCAGTTAGACATGGTATCTGAGCGAAGGCGAAAGGAGGCACTGCAGGGTGACCTGAACTTGTGAGTTATTGAGAGAAGGTAAACTTAGGACAGCAGATAATGAATCAGCTTTCACCAGTTAGCACTGTAAAAATACATAAAATGAAAGCTGCAGAATTATTTAAAGACCATTTTGCCACCGAAAATTGAAAGGTAGACTTAACAGAAAATTGTATGCCTTTCCAAAGTACGACATTTCATTTAATGCATTCTGAGTTAATAAAAGACACATGCCTCCCTGCAATTAGACATTAGTTTATAAAGCTAAAAAGCTATATATAGAATCAGCAGAACAGTGGGTAAGTTTGGTGGGATATTTTTAATTAATTCTGGTACTGATGAACTGTAATCTCCAGCTAGAAAATTTGACACATGTGCCTTTGACAAAGTATGATTTCCATTAAAATATTGTGCTAACTTCAGGGTTTATAGCTTGCCTGTTCAATAAATTTGTATTTAGCTATTGTCTTCCTTGGTCTGCAGGGGAAACAATGCGTATCGGGCAGATGCTCAGACATCAGAACAATTAATGTAGCTTTCAAGAAGAAAAAAACAAAAAAAAGAGAAGAGCTTTAAATCTTTTCTGCTTATGCAACCACCAACCAGCCTACATGTGATCATAAAAATACGCGGTTGTTTGACGGGTAGTTATGTTAAGCTATAACCATAACCAAAAGCCATGACCAAGAGGGTGAATGACAGAATCCTTTTATTCTCTCCTCCTGATTCAAAAGTGCTTTAAACAGCAAGATTTTCTGTTCTGCAATGCTGTCATACAGCCACCCAAGCATAACGACCTGATCCGCTATAAATTCATTGGGGATGGGGTCCCACCTGTGAATTTCTGTAGAAGCAAGCAAAAGTCTCTTGCAAGCTCAATTAATACCATTCACATCATGTCCAGCTAACATAAATAAATATTCACTTATATGAATTGTAAGAATTAGCCATCAAAAGAGGGTTCAAATACTGGAGAAATTGGAGACAGCTTCACTCAATTTCCCAAAAATTTCTCAGAAAATCTCTCAGATACCCCCACAACAAGAAGAGAATCTCTGCCCAAAATATCTTACGATCCTCAGGTTTTGATGATGCTTTTAACATAGAGCCCCATGTAGCAGGTGAGCTGGCGAACGTATAAGGAGCACTGGAAGGGTGCATGCATAGAGGTGATGCGAGACCTCTCTGGACCTTCAACTGCCCTTTTACCTCAAGGCAGAAATGAGTCCCACAGGTTTTTCATACTTACTGAAAAGAGAAGTACTGCGTCAAGGAAAAGCTTTTCAGAAGAGCAGAAGTTGAAGCAGCAGCTTCAGAGACGAACAAGAGGAGAGTGGGGGGTAAATCCAGAATATATGAAATGAAAGAGACTAGCATACTTTGTATGCAGGCAAAACAGACAGAGACACAGACATAGAGAAGAAAAGATAGGGAAACAGGAGATAAGGGAAGGACTGAAGAGGACAAGGCAAAACAGGTCTTTGGGACTGATGAGGAGGCACTGGAGAAACATTACCAAGGCTGACCTCCACATTGAGGGCTGAGTTAGGGACACTAAAGAAAATCATTTCATGGGTCTACCCAAGAAAGAACTCAAAACAGGCTTAAAACTTGAACAGACGAGAGGGAGTGCAGTTTACCAGTGTGGAGCTAAGCCACGAAAGGAAGAACTTTACCTGAAGTCACGGTTCAATTTACCGTTACCTATGTGTTAATCCCAGTGGAGCTGGAGCATAGCTCTTAGCTCCAGGTATGTGGAAAGGAAGACTGTATCTGGAAACTTCAGAACATGTGATTCCAGTGCAAATTTCAAAATTAAGAAAACTGAGTAAATATCTGCCCAGTTAGCCTACCTTGTGCTATATGCTGCTACAGCAATTCATGTAGCATTTACTGTCTGTCTGAAAAGGTTTGTCTAGAAAAACGTACTGATATATCCATACAAACATCCAACACCCTAGTTTACACTCCTAGTTTTCATAGAATAAACCCTGATCATCCCTGATCTTTACATATAGTTCCACAGACTGTCAACACATCCTGCATTTTGTACTTGCTTATCTCTGCTCTATACATTTAAGACTTAATCTTTCCTTAGAAATCAATTTATCCCAAACTACTAACTGCAGCTACTTCTCCAGCAGCTAATTCTGACTTATCATTAGGGGACACCTCCTTCACAGTATCTGCAGTCCAAAATAGTGTCATCATCCATCCTTCCTCCATGTTATCACATTGAAAATAAGCTTAATCATTCTATTTTTCTTCTTATACACAGATTTCCTATATTGACAACTTCTGAGGTGTGGTTTGATCACAGAAACATATCACAGAAATAGAATACGTCACAAAATAGACTAGAACAGATAGAACAGAAATAGCATCAATCCTGGCCAAATCATGGAAAATCTGAAGTAGTACATTCCTAGTCCACATCCTTGCTGGAAAAATTGGAATTATGAAACATGCAGTCTTCAAACCTGGGATGCAATTAAAGACCTAAAAAGCAATTTTAAAATCCATCTTAGGTTTTTTGCTGTTAACTGCTCATCATCTTTCTAAATCCATTTGCGCTACTTCCCACCCTCACTATCAACAGTGGCTCTTACCAGTCAGGAACAGACTATTTCAGTTAAATTCACTTAAAAAGTCAGCATGGTGAAGACAATCTACTTGACTTAATGCATTCCGTTTTGGATAACTAGTCAAACAGTAAACTGATACATTGACAAAAAGGTAAAATATTACTAAGATATTTTGAGTCAACTGTTTTAACCCACCTTGGGAAAGCAAGCCACTGGAAAGCTCCTCTACCTGGAGAGCTTTCCCACATCCTGGGGCAATGCAGCTCTCAGCTCAGGAACACGCCCTCTGTAGCCTTCTGGCCCAATCTGCACTATCTTCGGACATTTAAGGAAGCACCATCAGCAGAACAACATACTATTTAAACAAGGGACTGACCCGCAACACATGCCGGTGCTGTGCTGTATTAACCCTACCAGCTGAAACCTCGCTGCTTGAAATACTTAGGATCTCTATCTCTACTACACAAGTGGTCAGTGAACAACAGATTTGGCTGCCCAGAGGATGACTCAAATAGATAAAGCCACATGTGACACGTTCTGAAGTTCAAAAAGCTTCAACTGAAGCAGAACAAGAACCAGAAAATCCTTTCCTAGTGCCGTGATTTAAAGGAAAATAAAGAAAACTCTTAAGTGTGAAGTCAGTTGCTTAGACAGTGCACAGACATTGAGTCAACTTCTGCCATGCCTTTTTGCACAGGAGACTGCAAATGATGTTGACAGCTAAACTGCTTGTCCCTGGGCTCTCTTTAAAGCCCTCCTGCAGAGTCCTCAACAAGCACAGGGCTCCCACAGAACACAGCTAAATTACAGCTTCATCCCAATGACTTGCAGCTCTACTATTTTCTTCCATACCAACAACAACATGGACCTACATGTTGCTTGGCCAAGGCAGAGCAGGCCTTCAACAACTGTTTCCAGCTTTGTGCACCTCCATGTTAAAACATTGATTTTTATACGACCAGCCCCTGCATACACCCAACTGCTGGATTACTCTTGGGTCGCTCAAGGACAGTTTTACAAGATTGATGTCAACAAGAATAAAGGCTAATTTTTCTTGAAGCCACAAGTGAGTTCTGAGACACAGTTCACATAAAGCTCTGTAATTTGGCTGTTTTGGCCCTTCTGGGCAAAAGCATCAAGGATTCATCAAAAAGTATCTAAGCAAGAGAATAGCCATGGGGAAATACTACATTCTCATGAGACAACTCATGCCAAGTCACAGAGCAGATACCAACTCAGAGGCACAGGCTCCAAAAAAACAAAAATAGCAAATAGAATAAGCATAGCAATAATAAGCATAATGAGCACAAACCGATTTCTGCTCTCACCAAGACCACCATAAATCTGGCTTGGGGTTAGTCCAGAACAGGTGGGAAGGGATCCCAGGCAGGTAACGCTTGCTCATCCCTGGAATGTTTCTAGCATAACATCCAAGTAGGTGTAGTCTCAACCCAGATACCATTATAAACACTCATTGCACCACTAGGTACATAGTTTAGCTGTTGTTCATGCTGAATAACTAATTAACTTTAGCTTCAGTCCAAAGGAGGTAAAAGCATTCAATGTGCACTTAGCAGTGATAAAAATCAATCTGTAAAAGAACAGATGCGGGCCCTGATTTGGTTGGGATATTTCTAAAATATTAGACAATCCTTTTCATGATATAAATAACAGAAGTGTAATTGAATTAATATTGACTAATAGTAATTGCTCCTTGTTCCTCAAGTCTGCCTTTTATTGGTGGGAGGAGTGGTGGAGGTTATTGCCTCTTAAAAAAAAAAAAAATCCTGAGGCCCTGAAGCACCTTTTCTGCCTTATTATTATTGTAATAATGAGGGCAACTGATTTGATCTCTCCTTACACAATACTGCAGCACAGCGATGGCTAAATAAACAGCCAAAGTCCTTTTGTCCCTGTGGGCTGTTTCTCGGTAATTAAAATCAATAGGATCTTTCTCGGAGGATCTCTTTAACCTCATAGAGCTACACTGTTCCGAGCAGGCAATGTAAAACAAACAAATGAACTTGCAGTCCTTGTTGAGAGAAAAAAAAAAACTAAAAAAATACAAGCAACATTATTTTATTAGGATAATATTAGTTTTGGAGAGGGGTCATGGAAGAGGCTGTATCTAAACATTTAATTTTTATTTTTTTTATTCTTGTCCCCTTTTTCCCCCCCTTTCTTAAAAAAAAAAAATATATACTCTGGCAGCATCCTCTATTCCCATAGGTCATGTGAGCTGAAATAGTCCATTGATCTTCCTTCTTTCGGAAAGGGAATAGGCAAGAGAGGGAAAATAAACCTCACCCAATTGAGACTTGTGATGACTCAGGACCTCTCTGTGTAAGGTACTGTACATTTAAGGTTCAAGGGAAAATAAGTGAAGGTCCCCAGGGTTTCACTGCTGCTGGTACAGGCAATTGCAGCCAAGGACAGTGCAGGCTACAGAGGCTCACAGCCCTGAGCTACACACCTAGCCAATGGCACCGCTCCCAAGGAGTTATGGTGCTGATGACCAGCACGTCGCATACAACAGCCAAGGAGAAAAGATTTACACCACATCTCTCAGGAATCTCGAATCCTGCGCTGTTAATCAATGCTGGGTGAAGCAATTAAGCCGCAGCCAGAGGGGGACCCTATCCTGGTCAATACAAGCAAAAGCATATTTGTCTTGAAAAACGTAACGCTGCTGAGCACTACTGCTTAACACTTCCTCCAGACAAATCTGCTCGGTGATCCCTTGCGCAGCTGACCCAGCGGCAGCCTCTCCTTTCTGGCCGTTCCCAGGTAGTTTGGATGACCCAGGGGCTGCTCCGTACCCATGGTAGGACATGAAAGCACTTGAGCAAATCCTGGAGCTAAGCCAACAGGCATTATCACCAGCAAACAGCAGGAGGCAATTCATCCCCATTAGCTGCCTTTCAGTCCCAGCACACTGCCACCAGGAGCAACAGAAGTCCAAACACCCATGCAAGGAAGCAGCATTTAAAATGAGAGGGATTTTAGACGGACGCAATTATACTTGGTTAGACAGACGCTCAAGAATGGGTGGGGACAGTCAATCTTACGCTCCGGTGGTTTTACAAGGTGTTTCCAAAGGTACAAAAGCACTATAGTAAGTGCTGCAACAGGGAAACCTAAGCATCAAGCTGTACTCATTGGTTTCTCTGCTCCAGGATCCAGTTTGACCTGTTGACAACTGTAGTGGTACAGCCACACGCAAGCGAATAGGAAAGCCTTCAGTGCTTTTACACAATGAAAGGAAAATCGCTTTTGCTTGGATTTTTAGCAACACGGCTGTCATCACTTTGACCACCAGAAGGGCCTGGTTGGGCAAAAGGAAGACCCGAGGCACATGTTACACATGCCACTGTGTATTACATGTACCATCTAGGCACCCCCAGGATTTGCCAATTACTATGGCTAACTGATACTTCCACATATAAAAGTTGCTCCCAATTGCTCATAGGTCTGGCAAGCATTAATCCCATGAGCTGGAATTTCTTCTTCTCAAGCTTGTGCCTTTGGTAAGTGCGGTTTGGAAAGTTTCATCCAAAACGGGTCAGCTGTTTCTAAGAAGAAAATAAAAAGTTAAAAATAAAAGACATTGCTTAATGCCTGTCACATGCTGGAAAATCCTCTCTTTGAACACCAGTAACACCTTCATGTGCTGGGAAGCAACATGCTATTTGCAGGTGAGGTGACACAAAGGAGCCATAATCATGAAGATCTGCGGAGTTAAGAACTGTGGAAAAAAAAAAATAAAAATCTCGGTGTTCACCTGCTCAGTAAAGGTTTCTTTAGATTCTACTGGGTCTTGAATAAGTAATAATACTTGCCTCATCCCTGGAAGTGTTCAAGACCAGGCTGGATGGGGCTTTGAGCAACCTGGTCTAGTGGGAGGTGTCCCTGCCCATGGCAGGGGAGTTGGAACTAGATGGTCTTTAAGGTCCCTTTCAGCCCAAACCGTTCTGTGATTCTTAAAAAAAAAAAAAAAAAAGAGAGAGAGAGAGATACTGCCTACAACTAGGCAATCTGCAGGCAGGGTGGGGAGAGATCTAAAGCCCTGAAGTCAGGTGGGGCTGAGCCACCAGCACAGGATAGAGCAGAGATGAGACGGATCACAGGCACGAGGCACGTTTGCGTTCTCTGTGTCAAAAGCAGAGGCAGCCACCTGCAGGAACACACTTCCCAGGTCACGTCACTCCTGTGAGATGCTCGCAAGGGAGGTAGGGGTGCACTTTTATCTTTTTCCAAACCCAGGCACGTATCAATGGCCAGCCATGAGATGCCCACACTGAACTGCAGAAAATTAGGGCTTGAGAGCACCGTGCGGAGTCAACAAATCTACCCTGCTCTCCAACACAGGGCCAGCTACAGCTGTGTCATTCCAGACAGATAGTTGTCTGGCCTCTTAAATAACTCAAACATCAGAGACCTCAATACTTCCCCAGCCAGCATATTCCTGCATTTCACCATCCTTACCCATAGTAAGTTTTTCTAATTCGTAACACTGGACGCAATTTGAGCCCATGAACACAGCAGTAGATAGTTTCCTCACCTGCAACAAGAGGTGATATGGAATATTTGAAGACTATACTAGCATTATTTAACCCCAATAAGAGAATTAAATATTCTTTAAATATTTAAAAATCTAAGGGGTTTTGATCATTTTATTAGCATGATTTTGTTCTCTGACTACTTGGTCCATCTTTTTCCTGGACTGAAGTGCCCAGCTTGCAGCCCATACTGCAATGAAGCATTTTGGTGCATGTGGTGAACTCTTTCTCCCTGCTGGCAACAGGCTTTGAAAGGCTGCTCTTGTCAGATTTTGTGCATTGCTGGCCATCTTCAGCTCTCGGGAAAGCGAAGACAGCCTTTCACTAAGGCATATTAACACTCAGTTCACAAGGACTGCAAAGATTTGTTTACTCCCTTAAGTTTCTACAAATTTTAGTATTTTACAGGGTCAAGATCTAAGATGGTCTCAAGTGAAAGTGATAAGCAGCACATCAGCAGCATCGGTTTTGGTTTTTTGTTTTTTTTTTTAAACAGCCTATTGAAAAAGGCCTTCTTCCTCTGGTTTCTATCACCTTGTTTATTCCTACTACTGCTGTACCTTATATTACAGTTTCATAAAATGTTTGGTTTACTCTGTAAAACACTTTAGGGCGTAGCTGTGGGAAAGGTGCCTTAAATGGTTCAAAACTCTTCCCCTGAAAACAAGTTCATATATTCCTGTTTTCACTCCTCACAGTGCTAAAGCTCCTGCGAATGGGGTATTTCTGTGAATACAATATTGAATCCTTCACCTTTTGGCAACACAGGCGTGGAAAGGAAACATTTTACGTATTTAAAACCAAAACAATCAGATACAAAAGAAATTATGTAAAAGCTGATTAGAGATAATGGAACTCTTGTGAATAAAACTGCACCTCACTTAACTGCACGCATGTTATAGATAATTATAGGTTAGGCGCGCAGAAAGCTGGTGCTTCTGGCTTCAGCTCAGGGAAACTGTCTTATCACAATAATTTGCCTGAGAGAGGAGATGTCCTGGATTCTAGCTCCTTTCCCATATAAAGGGGTTAATTGATTGTGTTTATACTGTGCTGTGCTCAGTGCATGATATCAATTCTCTGGTTCGTGGTTCTCAGTTTGAAGACATCAAACTCAGATGAATGCAAACAGCTGGGGGCTGGGTATGTGAAACCACCCCAGGGTTTCAGCCAAGTACAGTGGGGTTTGGGAAGAATTTTTTTTTGTTTTGGCGGGTGATGTGGTTTGGGGTGTTTTTTGTTTGTTTTTTTTTTTTAAAGAAATAATTTTGTTAACTACTTGGAGCTAAAAATATATGGATAAACTTTGTTCTAGGTAATAGCTCTCAAGTGGACTTCGCTACCATTCCCTTTCAACTCATATATTCGTTTACTGAAAGACAAGGGGAATATCATCTCTCCAGCTGTCATCAGATTGCAGTATTGCACAGGGGACGAGATGAGTTTGGGAGCAGGAATTATAGTCCCTTTTCTAAGATGTGAGTTTCTGGAGTTGTGCGGCTATTTCATACTTTAAGGCTTTCATTTCATCTAGGGACCTTCACACTTGAAGTCTGAATATCTGGCAGCTGTTATTACTGCTCTTGGTTTATCTCTTTGTGCCTATTTGCGTTAAACTGGAGAAGAGTGTCAGTGTTAACCAGGAGTGGCAGCTTTGTATTATCTAGTCTGCAATTACAGCAATTGCGCCTCTTAAGATATTAATCAGTTGATTGCATATTTTAAATAAGCAAATTATTTCTTGAGTTCTGTGGCAGCCATGAAGCCTGCCCTTTGCAGGAGCGCTGAAGCAGTGACGCACCAAGAAACTAAAACCCAATGACGACTCCCTAATAGCCCATCATGCTATAAGCTCTACAGTAACCATAATAAAACGTGCCCAGACAGCCCCCAAGATGGTACAATCGTAACTCCCCATCCAGCACAGCAGCCAGTCTGAAAAGTTGTGGCAAACAATTTACTTCCCCCCTGCTTTGGCGCACTCATGCATCATTGACTCTGGCTCTGCTGTGCTCTGCTACTCATGAGTTATCTGGCCATTTCCAACTTGTGAAAATAAATTGTTTGTCTGCCTCCAAGTTGCGCAGCCTCTGTAGATATTCAGATACATGCAGGGTATTCTAGTATCTCATGCATGGAGCTCCCACACAGGGCTGGCGGTATTAGATCGTCAGAGAAGACAAGACAAAAAAAAAAAAAAGTAAATTAAAAAAAAAACCAAACAACAACAACAGACTATTTGGTCATGCTACTTTGCTGCAAACCCACAATTACTCCACACAGAACAAGGCAGATTTAAATTGCTACCGAGTCAGAACTCCCTACAGTTTTGAACCTGTAAAAGCATTTTATACCTACTGCCAAAAAGTGCAAATAATCATGCTGCAAAGCGGGGCTTTAGACTTTGGAAGAGTTACTCCTAATTTACACTAGTGCAAGCGCGGACTGAGTCCACTAAGCAGAGTTACAGACTCTGCACTGACCCACCTCCATATCTGCCTGCCTCTGCAACTCGGTACATCCTTAAGGACAACATTCACTCAAAAGGTACATAAAGTCGTAGGGATTTTAGGAAGCAAGTATCCTCTGTTCCTTGTCCAACCCCGTCTCGCTGTATTTAAACAATCCTTCTCTTTCTGAATTACCAGTAAGGTGGTAACACTTTAATTTTCAGCCTGAATTTGTGCAGGGCAAGAAATTTCACCCAATAGAGCCTCTCTCCTTAGGCTACCTTTCACAACCTCTCATGGCTTTTCAGACTTAATTTTCTATAGATTGCTTGCCCACTCGAGAGAAGAAACTTGAATGCTCTCAGCCAGCAGAGCCGGCGCCTGCAAAAAGATGTCAGGATCGTTCACCGCAGCCCCTGGATGCAAGCTTAACTGCTAGTGGCTGCTTTTAGCACGTCAATGTGAATTACTTGACTGGCGAAACTAAGCAGCAATTAAACACCTCACCACTAAGCGGAAATGAGAAATCTACTGTTTGGTCTTCGGATAAGCTAGAGCCTCCTGTGAGCCACTGTTATCAAACCCCAGGGAGGACCGGTTGGAGTCAGAACAGTCTCAGCCTGTGGCCAAAAAGGGGAAATATTTCTAGTGAAACAGAAATCAATTTTTATCATTCTCCCCTTGTGGTTTTTCTTGAGTGCTGATAGCAAAGGCCATGAGAAGGGAAAGGTGTTGAGGTTTAACCGAGATTACACCTGGAAACAACTGTGTTGTACTGCTCAGTTTTAGTTAAGGACACAGGGGACGGGTAAGCAGGCCAGGCAAAGCCCTCTCCATTTCAGCAGTCACCTTAATATGGGACAAAGAAACAAGTGAAACGCTGGTTGCACACACAGAGCAGGCAATAAGAGAGAAACAGCCCTCCTCGGAAGTATCAAAAATTCACAAAGAGGCACACCAGATGGGATCTAGAGACCTTGATTTTGCAGGTGTTGATTCAACTGGATAACCAGATGAGAATGAGGTTTGGTTTTTTTTTTTTTTTTTTTCTTCTTTTTCCTTCACATTAGGTCACACAGATGCAGAGGAAACGACAAGAGCACGTGGCTAGAGGTGGCAAAAAAGCAGCAGCTCGCAGTTTGCTCAGGGTACTTGTCGTGTGAGGCCACATTTCCTTTGGCCTCCTAAGCCTATCATGGGTGGGAGCAAGGCACGTGGACTTCCCACCTGCTACATGCAGCCATGCAAGTAAGGGCAAACTGTTTGACGTGCCAACAGAGCCACAGGGAATCCAACGGTCAGCTCCCCACACACGAAAATGGAGAAATACTCTTTTTCCCATTCTTTGCACAATTTAGCAATTAAACTGGAAGCTCTTCAGGTCAATAACATCTCTTAAATTGGTTTGTACAGTGACTGGCATAAGGGGACCTCATCTCATTTGTTCATATCAGTATCAAGCAACACCTGGAGCCAGCTTAGAAAGCTAACACTACTACTCAAAACCAGAGTTCCACTGAAGAAATGAGCCATGACAGCTAATGCATTTCTGGGTAGTTTTGAACCAATTCTGCATGGAATTGTAAATTCTGAGTCTGACAGTCCAAAAATATGATAGATTGTTCTGCATTTATTAAGGAATTTACATTCCTTCATGTTTTTAGGCAACTGACTTCACTGTGACAAGCAGGTGAGCAATTTTCTTAAAATTGCTCAAACATGCAAATCCTTCCCTAAGTAAATTCTTTATTTTCACGCACATTAACATCAATTCCTTGATTTTGCACAAGCTGTCCAGAAAACAGAAAGACACCAGGAGACAGGAGTTATCACAGCCTACCTCCAACACCTACAATATAAATGCTACTGTGTGAGATAGTGACAGCCTCCCTGTATTACCAGTATTCGTTTCTCTCTGCTTTAGGGGCTTTTGAGTCCACCTGAACACTTTTAAACAGCTAGTTTAGGATAAGATAATTCATGCCCTACAAGTCCCTATTTTTCTGCCCTCTGACTGAAGAGGAAACCAAGGGTGACAAGACCAGATGTCTCTGTCTCCCTCTGGACAAAAGAATTCTGTTCCACACATTTGACTACAACAGCCTGAATTTTAAGTTTCACACACAAAATATCCTCAGCCCAGTGTCTGCAAACAATAAGTAGTTATAAATTATACCACGTAGCCCAAAAAGTCAGCCAGCCATGAAGCAAAGGCAACCCTCCTTCTACAAATAGCAGGGCTGACCTTTTCCACAGCAGGATATAATGCACCATCAATGTTCAGCATCTTAAAGTAATTTCTGAGCTTCGATAAGAGAGTACCCAGACCTTGGGCCCAATCTCCAGTAACACTCAAAATCCTGAATTCCTATTTACCAAGTGCTCAGCACTTCACAGGACCAGCAACAGCAGCAACTTTTCCAATGACGTGACTGGCCCCATCATATTTTTCCTCCACTGAAGGTACTGAGTGCTCGTTGCTCTATAACAACCTGAAATATCTAGGTCCAAATCCCAGCTGAATTCCTGACCTTATTCAACTCAGAAGGTCGTTTGTACTTTTGCAGTGAAAAAAAATCAGTTTGAGGGCCAAAAGCATCAACATCAATGAAAACCAGATTCTGCACCTAAAAGTGTTTTCCTTGGTTGGAAAAGAGGTTCACATGCCATAAGCACTGCTTCTGCCTTCCTACGGTGTCAGTGATCTCACCTGATTATCTGTATTTAGCTCTCCACTGCTTGGCCAACACACACCACAGTTACATGTTCTGCGTGGTTAATCCACCTTTTGCACGTACTGCTGGTAACTCATTTGTGCATTTAAAAAAGGCTTCGGTGTCCTTTTCACTAAAAATACCATTTTTCATTCTGCATTCTGGTAGCACGTTATTTGGTGACCCAGCCCAGAGCAGCACCAGCAGCTAGTCCAGGAACAGCTCTGCATGTGCTCGATTGCAACTCATTGGCATTACACCAATATTTCCCAAGCCTAAGGCATTCCTGGAATTCACGACTATGGTTTTGTCAGGTATATTTGAGACACAGTCACAAACACGTCGCTGCTATGTTCCTAAAACCCTTGAGCCAGAACTTCCATCAGTGCCAAACCCTTAGATTACAGCTGAAGTCAGTGAAGGCTTTATTTTTCTCCTCATGTTGCATCAGCTCCTGTGATATCTATGATTTATCCCTTTTAGCCGTTTTTTCCATCCCCTGTTCAGCATCTTCCCTGCAAAACCCAAACAAACCAAAACAAAATACAGCCACACCACATCCAGATTTGTCCCCCACCCTGCATGGCATCCGGATAGGCATCCCCTGGGATCAACGCTCTGGAGCTGGTGGGATTTTTTTACCCCTCTGTGCCCAGGAATTTAGAGAAAATGGAAGAACGGACTCACAGCCCAGCGTGTTCACACAGCCAGACTTTTTTTTCAATATATCCTGGGATGGGAGGATGCCTCTCCTCCCCACTTTCAGCAAGGCAGCCAGCCTGGAAAGAAGAGGGATGGAGAATTCAGCTCCTGATTTAAAATCATTTCAGGCCGAGGTTTTGCCAGAGGAATCACAGCTGTGACATGTCCACCACTCTAACCATGGTGAATGGATCTGGCCACGAATCGTTAAGCTCCCCAAGCATCCAGCGCTCTCAGCCTGCTACTAATCACTCAGAAATCTGGCTCTCCGGACTATTTGTCGTAAGAAATTGCTCCAATTCAAAAAGATGATCTGGAAGTTTAATATTAATCAAAACAGGGCATGTACCAGCAGAGATGCAGTTTAAACATAAAGTGCAAGATAAAGGAAAATAATTGCGTTCACCAAATTCCGCGCTGACACAAGAAAAATGCCTCACCGGTCTCAAGGCAAAGTGGAGACGTTAACAAGCCACCTCTTCCCAGCCGCAGCGGGGCTGGAGCATATGCAGAAGGGAAGTTTGATGTATTTTTTTTGATCTGAGAGCATTGCTGGTCCAGCCAGAGCACGAGTGGGTTGCAGCCAGCAGCTGCAAAACTGCCCACTCCGGGGTATCTTACCTGGCTGCAAACGCTAGATTTGTCAATCTGGGTTGTTACCCAGGCTGCAGTGAGAAATGGGAATTTGGGGGTATGATTCATCTCATCCTAAGGCAGCTGTCCAGAACAGGTTAAATGGAACACCTTTAGAGTTAAGAGACAGGGATGACACCCGGAGGCGGGGTGAGAGGCAGAAGCGGGGTGGTAACAGCACCGTGCTGCTCATCAGGCCTGAGATGAGTTGGGAAGCAGCGTCCTTCATTTGCATCTGGCAATATCTGAGCATCTTCATTCGTTCTTTGGAAGCCCAATGCCTGTTTCCAGCCAAACCTGCTCAGCCCATCTCTAGCTAATTAAGTTCTGCTTTAAAACCACTAGCAGCATTGCTGGGCTCTGCAATTGTCCTCCAGTGTCGAAAAAATGATACATGTGTTAATATCCTGCACGTTTTAGGCTCCGAGAAGCAAACTGACCCCGTGGAACAGTCATTAGTTGTTTTTTAATTAACTGTTCCACATTTTCCCCCCAGATCTTGCAACAACTTGCAGAAATAGGGAAGCAAACCTGCTCAGCAATAAACGGCAGCAGTTGTGCTCATACGCCAGAACAACTTTTGTTCTCACGGATGTTTGTCACGAGGCTGTCTTCCTTTTACCAGTACCAAATCTACATCAAATGGAGTTTTTAAAACAATGTAATGAGAGTACTCACCATTAAACTCCCATCTTCATTAGTATCTCATTTAACTGCTGAATTTATATCCCCAAGCATCTTTAATTTATTGATTGTTTCTAGGAGGGTTTTTCTCCTGCGTTACTTTTCTTTCTATTTAGCATCAATTAGTGGAATCTGGGCAATGATTTGTATGCAGGTTTTGACATAGCGGGTTACAGATGTTTAAATGATTTTACTAAGCTGCCACCTGTGATCTCATAGGCAAAATATCAGAACTGGAGTCTCCGCTAAGACACACGCACCCTTGTCTAAGGGCACACAAGCGCACTAAGGATGAAACTCAGACCCTGTCCCCCATCTCCTGCGCTGGGCTGATGGAGCTGATCAGGCAGCAGCAATCCATGGGCAGCCACAGGAGGCCAGGCCTTGCTTCCCAAACACCACTCTGAGCATCACGCGCACCTCCCACGTGCTAACATCAGCAACCTCTTCCCATAACTCAGTCTGAGGTACATCCATTATGGTATGGCACATGGTGGTAAGAAGGTACATGAAAGACCCTGGAAAACCACTGCAAGTTCCTGCTGCACACCGTTTAATGTCTAATTGACAAAATATGGGAAGGAAAAGATGCCCTGAGGAAGGAAATAACTGTCCAGGCCCACACCAGTACCAAGAACCAAGATGAGGACAACATCTGCAGTGTGCACCCCCTTCACAAGCTCACAATGCAGCTTTCCTTGATGCTGCTGATGGACCCTGACTAAGTCAGAAAGGTAGGAGGTCTGCCATCAGATTCACAGCAAGCAGGATCAGGCCATAGGTAGAGCTCTAAAGAGTTCTACAGATGCCTAAGTGAAGGTAGTAACAATCAAGACTTCATTTGGTCACAGTCCCAGGAAATGGTTCAAAGTTGGCAACGGAAAACATGACAGAATATCCCCTTTTCTCCAGGAACTAAACAGCAAAGGGTGTAAACCCCCGCAAGAACAGAAGGAGACAACATTTTGAAAGTGAGACATAAAAAGCCTAGGAAGAGGCTAAAATCAATTAATGACTCTAATGACTGAGCTAATTCCCCAAAACTCAGGGACTAGCAGCTCCTCAGCTAGCTCACTGTTGCTCTTCCAGCAGCACTTTGTATGGGCCAAATCTTGCTAAATGGCTTTAGCACAGAGCTAAGCTTACAGTGCCCCTGGTTGCACAGTCATGTTTTTCTGTTGGACTAAGGTGAACAGCAGCATGGGCAAAAAAAAAAAGGGGGAAGAAAATCCCTTAAGGAAAAACACTCCGCTAAAACATTAATAACATCATAACATATCCAGCTCGAACAACAACTTACTTCTTTTTCATCGAGTCCATGTCCTCTCCTACCTAACACCAGGCTCTCTCATTTCTCTCTGAGAAGAGGTGGAGGGCAAAGTGGGACATCCCCATCACTCAAAACCTAACTCATTAGACCCAGCAGGTGTTTCTAGTTTCTTCCTGACCACCAGTTCAGAGCCTGCTGGGAATGGAGCAAATAACTTTGGTACTGCCCTTAATTACAGCCTCCTGGCAACGCCTCCTGCCCGTGCTGTCAGAGGAGAGCTGCCCTGGATGCGGGAAGCATCACTCAGGGCAAATGTACTGCCTGCTTAGAACAAGAGGTGTCTCTGAGTTGGAATGTAAGTGAGGGGGAAATCAATTCAGAAATTGAGATCATTCGCAAGTATTTCTTGTAAGGTCTTATGATAGGGTAGTACTTGAACTTGCTTTTATCTGAATCAATCTTAACCCCTGCCCTGGAAGAGGAGGCTCTGGTCCAAACCATTACCTCAGGAAGCCGCCCTCAGCCCATTCTCACTCTGGCAGAAAACAGCTCCCTGCTCAGCACCCACAACCAAACCTGTATTTGTTGTAGTATTGCTTCAGCAAATCTCCCTGGAGCTGTGCAGGGATAGAGACAGGCCTTTATCAACAGTGAAACAAATCCCAATCTAACTGTAGTCATGAGCAGTTACATGGCCATGGTCACATCACATCATGGAGAAATACACACCCGCAGGGACAATAGCATTTCCATGTTCTCTTTTCCCCATTCCCCCTTCAGCTAAATCGGTACCTGAGTGGCATCTGATCATGCACTGGAGCCATCAGTGGCATAAACCAGCATAACCTGCATTACTTTGGTATGGTTTTCACCCCAGACAATTGCAGCCCTGCCAGGGACTGGGGTATCTGGTGGTTCAGAAACACAGGAGAGTCTGTCTCCAGCAACTTCCATGGACCGTGTTGATCAGAAAAGGCCTGTGAAACTGAGGAGAAGAGGTTCAAGGAGTTCCTCACCGCAGATGCTGCCCCATGTATTGCATGCCCTCTTCTGCTGGAAGAGGTTTGTATGCCAATCATGTTGTAAATGAACTGTGGGCTGAAGTTACACCCACCCAAAAGAACTAGGGAGCTTCAAATACATAGCAATGAAATCTTGACTCGAGAAGAGCAGCAAAAGAAAGCATAAAGCCAGTCAGTTGCCTGATGATAACCCTACAGAGCAAGCCCGCAAAGCTCAACTTGTTAACGGTAAACACAAAACATCATTTGAGGTTAGATATGACCCCTGGGAAAGGAATGTGTCAAAGTGCTGCAGCAGCCTGAAACATTCCTATTTCCAGTTCACAAATCCCAAGGAGCTGCCAGAAATAAAGAAATGCTCAGCAGGCCCTAAGGCATCAAACCAAACCCTCGCTCCCTAGCAGGAGCGGTACAGATTATGCTTTAAGTGAGAATGGCTAGATGGAGAAGGAAAAAATACCAGGAAGTGTTTTGATGAGTTTCTGTGAACTTGAAAAATCCTATCATTGGCTATAAAGTCACTGAGGAGATTGTGAATGGTGATTGTGCAGCTCTACAAGGTAATTTATCTCCCTGACCAGTACTTCGTAAACTGTCTACTGAACTGCCCTCTGTTAAAACTAAAGATATACAGACACTTGTAAACCTTATCGAGAGGAAAACAACTCAGATAATTTTACACATTTAAATGAAAACCAGGTTCTGAGCTTTTCCAGGGAATGAAAAAGTCAGCTCTGCTACTAGAGTCCGGTCACCCATGGAAAGGGGGCCAGGAACAGCAAAGCTGAAAAAAGACTCAAAAAATGATGTATGTGGCTGCTCCTGCTACTCCCAGTTGTAGCAGGAAGCTCTTGACTACAGTGCTAATTTTCTCAAGAACTTTACCAAAGCATGTGTCCAAAAAAATGCAAGGTTGTTTTTTTTCTGCAGCATTTTTTTGAGCATCTGACTCCATAGTCACCTCTATCAGGGGAAAGGAGTAAAGGAGTTAGTGTTCTTTTAGAAAAAAAAGACTATTTTACTCAGTGGCAAATGTAAACTGTTTTTCAAAATCAAAGGCCTCACCTTTTAATTATTACTTAATTCCAGGAAATTCAGGCAATTGAATCTTCATGATGTTACATCTAAATAAGAGAAACGGTTTCAGCTCCCATGCAAACCAAATTAAAAGCCAGGATTCAAATCCAAAGGCCCCAACATCTTCAGAACATCCTCCCAACACTGAAGGGGAGAAACTTTCCTAGATTAGTTGGCAGAAACTTGTGGCAATCTCACAGGTTCAAATGTTCTTGTGAAATTTCCATCCAATTGGGCACATCTGAACTGGAACCAGAAAATAGTCTTGGTAACCAACCTGGAACTAGATCAATAGCAAGTGGGGCAGAACTGAAAATTAGACTCTGAAACTCCTTAGATTTGAAAAGCATTAGGTAGCATTTTGAAATACCACCGAGCAGGGGGATGATAGGACACTTAGCAAGGCAGTGCCACAACCTGCTCACACAAGGAGCCTTGTACTAACGCAGTCAACCACACCAGAGGGGCTCAAGCCAGGGAGGGGGGTTTTTGCTCATACGTTTTGTGTCATTGTGAACAGGAATGGTTGGGGAGTGCTGGGACAGTGGAGAATAATTCAGTCAATCAGAGTAAGTAGTGTCATATTACATGGGGGAACCATAGGATACACAAGAGTTCCAGCACAGTCCTTTTAACACCCCATGCAGCGCTACAGGATTGGGGCAGAATGGCTTGAAAGCAGCTCGACAGAAAAGGACTTGGGAGTGTTGGTGGACAGCCGGCTGAATATGAGCCAGCAGTGTGCCCAGGTGGCCAAGAAGGCCAACAGCATCCTAGCCTGTATCAGGAATAGTGTGGTGAGCCGGACTAGGGAAGTGATCATCCCCCTGTACTCGGCACTGGTGAGGCCCCACCTCGAGTACTGCGTTCAGTTTTGGGCCCCTCGCTACAAGAGGGACATTGAGGTGTTGGAGCGTGTCCAGAGAAGGGCTACAAAGCTGGTGAGGGGCCTGGAGGACAAACCTTATGAAGAACGACTGAGGGAGCTGGGGTTGTTTAGCCTGGAAAAGAGGAGGCTGAGGGGAGACCTTATCACCCTCTACAACTACCTGAAAGGAGGTTGTAGAGAGACGGGGGCTGACCTCTTCTCCCTGGTGACAAGTGATAGGACGAGGGGAAACGGGTTCAAGTTACGTCAGGGGAGGTTTAGATTAGATATTAGGAGACATTTTTTCACTGAAAGGGTTATTAAACATTGGAATAGGCTGCCCAGGGAGGTGGTGGATTCACCATCTCTGGAGGTGTTTAAAAAAA